>NC_041403.2:11508975-11626475 GCF_900747795.2 Erpetoichthys calabaricus
TCCATTTTGCCTTTGTGCTCCACGGAGCATCATTATAATTGGAATACTTTTTGCAAAGAAATCAGGGCGGTCTTAATGTATGGGCACAATGGGCACTGGCCGGGGGCCCTAGGAGCATAGGGGCCAACAATGTTTCTGATGCCTGTGTACTGTATATTTCTGTTTTGCTAAAACAGGGGCCCCAGCACACTACTTTGCCCTGGGGCCTATGATGCTGGTAAAACTTCCCTGCAAAGAATAAACCTTTTTATATTATAAAGATTTGTTGCTTGTACTTATTACTAGCCAGAGCTTGATTGTGATATCCCCTTCTAGTGGGCATTATTGGAAGTGCTTTGGAATTCTTTAGTGCTTATGAATCTTTGTTCATGACACCTTCATTATGTTGCATGTGATTTGTAGGTGGTCCCTCAAGAAGCAGGACCACCTTCCAACCACCTCCAGGAACTGCACTCTGCCCACCACCTTATAAATCCAGGTAGTCTCCCACAGTTCCTGGTGGTTCATTTCGAATGCACTTTGGAGTGGTGAGGTCTTGTGCTTTTTGTGAATTCAAAGTGCTTTGTGGCTACTGGATTTTTTTACATTTCACTCTGTATTTTGACTATTCTTGGGATTATTTTATTAATACTTTTGGTTGTATTGGATTGCCGTATTGTTTTGGGCAAAACCTTTGCTATTACTGAAGAATAAATCTTTTTTAAAGATTCTACAAGGCTCTTTTTATATCTAGCCTGGGTTTTTGATGAGATTTTCCCCTCTAGTGGGCATTATTGTAAGTACTTTTGGGACTCCCAGCCACAAATGAGATACCATCAAAGTCTGTCTTACAGAGACAAGTCCCACAAAGGTTTGTGGGGACTCTGGATCCCATCACAGCAGTCACTGGGCATGAGGCGGGTGTCAGTGTGAGATTAAATTATGTGTATTTTATGCTTGTTTACTGTTTTTGTTTATTTTGAGTCATTATTTTTATGTCTTTATGTTCCTTTTATGAGTTTCATATGTGATTATGCAGTAGTGTACCGTCTCTTTAACTCTGAGTATGGTCCCTGCTCCTTGTGGGTGGAACTCCAAGAGGCGAGGCCGTACCTGTCAATCTCATTTTGTGACCCGCCCCCCTGTCCTATAAAGGTTGTGGAAACAGGCAGTTCACTGGGAACCACTGTCTTTGTTTAAGGAACTATTTTATTATCTTTTAGATTTTTCTGCTGTGGTTAAGGGATATGGATTACTGGACTGTGTTTTGGGACTTTCCTTGCTTTAGGACTGCCTCCTAGGTAACTCCTTTGTGCCTCTATTGCTCTTTTGAGACGTTCTTTGTAGTTTTTTTATAAAGATTCTTTGCTGGCCCATCTTTGCACAAGCTGGGGTTTATGGTTACCCTCCTCTTGTGGGTCTTTTGAGATATATTATGGGACATTTAAGTTTATTATTAAGGCTAAAATCACTCTTGGGCCTGCAAGGCCTGAGGCAATCAAGTAAGTTGGGATAAAGCCCACTGGGGTGAGATTGTTTCGAGGCAGGTTACAGAGGCCTGGCCTGGTTTTGCTCAGGAAGAAACTCTAATTCATAACTGAGTGAACAACACCTGGATAGGGTACTTACTGAAACTAATCAAAAATGCAGACCAGAAGAGCATAAATAACCAAAAAGGATGAGCCTAAAAAGGCCCAAAACATATATACAACGGGAAATCCAAGAAATGAGCAAGAAAAAAAAAATCCAACAAAAAAAACCCAGAAATAACAACAACAACATTTAATTTCCATAGCACATTTTCATATAAATAATGTAGCTCAAAGTGCTTTACATGATGAAGAAAGAGAAAAAAAAAGACAAAATAAGAGAACACTAATTAACATAGAATAAAAGTAAGGTCCGATGGTCAGGGAGGACAGAAAAAACAAAAATACTCCAGATGGCTGGGGAAAAAATAAAATCTGCAGGGGGTCCGAGGCCACGAGACCACCCAGGCCCCTCTAGGCATTCTACCTAACATAAATGACCTCAATCAGTCCTCATTGTATTCAGGGTTCTCATGGAAGGACTTGATGATGATGGTCACGTGGACTTCTGGTCTTTAATCCATCAATGGAGGGACATCACGGTGTTTTGATTAGGTGGTGGTGGCGCAGAAAACCGGAAAAAGAACAAAAGAGAGAGTAGGGGTTAGTACTGATTTTGGAGCCACCATGAATAATAATGATAATTAATTGAATATACAGAGCTTCAGGATTAAACTAAAATGAAGTTATGAGAAAGCCATGTTAAAGTAATGTGTTTTCAGCAGTGTTTTAAAGTGCTCCACTGTATTAGCCTGGCGAATTCCTATTGGCAAGCTATTCCAGATTTGAGATGCATAACAGTAGAAGGCCGCCTCACCACTTCTTTTAAGTTTAGCTCTTGGAATTTTAAGCAGACACTCATTTGAAGATCTAAGGTTACGATTTGGAGTGTAAGGTGTCAGACACTCCGAAATATAAGATGGAGTGAGATTATTGAAGGCTTTATAAACCATAAGCAATATTTTAAAGTCAATTCTAAATGGCACAGGTAACCAGTGTAGCGACACTAAGACTGGTGTGATGTGCTCGGATTTTCTTTTCCTAGTTAAGATTCTAGCAGCTGCATTCTACACTCGTTGCAATCGATTGATGTCTTTTGTGGGTGGTCCTGAGAGGAGTGCGTTACAGTAATCTAGTCGACTGAAGACAAAAGCGTGAACTGATTTCTCAGCATCTTTCAATGTTATAAGAGGTCTAACTTTTGCTATATTTCTTAAGTGAAAAAATGCTGTCCTAGTAATCTGATTAATATGTGATTTAAAATTCAGGTCAGAGTCAAAAGTTATCTCTAAATTATTTACCTCCATGTTGACTTTTAATCCTAATGCATCGAGTTTATTTCTAATAAACTCATTATATCCATTATTGCCAATCACTGAAATTTCAGTTTTCTCTTTATTTAGTTTGAGAAAATTACTACTCATCCATTCAGAAACACAAGTAAGACATTGGGGTCAGTGAATCAACAGAGTTGGGGTCGTCAGGTGCTATTGATAAATACGGCTGTGTGTCATCGGCATAGCTGTGGTCGCTCACGTTATGCCCTGAGATAAACTGACCTAACAGAAGCATGGAGATCGAAAAGAGCAGCGGACCCAGGATAGAGCCTTATGGAACACCATATAGAATATCATGTGTCATAGAAGTAGAATTGCCACAACTAACAAATAATTTTCTACCTGCCAGGTAGGATTCAAACCAATTTAAGACCCTGCCAGAGAGGCCCACCCACTGACTAACGCGATTTCTAAGAATATTGTGATCAATGGTATCAAATGTGGCACTCAGGTCTAAGAGGAAATAAGAAGAAAAGCAAAACTCACAAGTGAGTCCTTTAACATTCAATGATCAACTGTTAGGTCTCTTCACCAGGCACAAGACAGATGTCATGTGTGAGATTAAGCTATGTGTATTTTTATGTTTGTTTGCTGTTTTTGTGTTTTATTTTATTAGTTTCACATGTGATTTTGCATTGGTGTACTGTCTCTTTAACTGTCAGTATGTTCCATGATCCTCCAAGAGGCGGGGCCACACCTGTCAATCTCACATTCAGTGATCCACTGTTAGGTCTCCTCTGACTGACCTAAGTAGCCAGTGGAGGGGCGGAGTCACTCGCAGTGATGTCACAGTGGGCCCGCCCCTTGGGGCTCTAAGCACAGAGCAAGCAGAATGGGCACCACTTAGAAGAGACAGTCTCGTCCGTTTATAGGAGATGGACATCTGAAGCAGAGCTCCGCTAGCAGCGGCTTTATTTTCCCACATATTTCATATTATTTAGAGGTATTCTCTATTTAACCCGACCAAAGAACTTCCACTACAATATATAAGCATGAGTAACAAGAAGAAAAGTCAGAAAGAACCGGAAAAGAAACTTAAATCTGCTTCAAAGTCTGGACAGACATCTGGCCCGAGTGCAAGGTATGGCCTCTCGGAGACTGACCTGGATCAGGCAGACGAATGCGCAGATCTCCTGGGGTCCCGCTCCATTGTATCGTCTCCAGTCGAGAGTGAAAATGGGAGCGAAGGTGCAAGTGATACAGGTCGCGATGGATCGCCGATTTCTGAGGATCATTCGAGACTAGAAAAGGCCCTGCAGGATGTCCTCTCATCTACTCATCGCGAGCCCACAGCACCTGCTGTACCAGGAGCTGCATTTCCACTCACGGAGCACGAAATCTGAAGCGAACTGTCCGAACTGAAAGAGATGATTGCTATGATAAAGCCACAGCTGCAAATTCCGAATGCAAAAAACTCGGAGACAGACTTGCGGCCCTGCAAGATGGGTACAGAAGAAATAATAGAAGAATTGAGGGTATACCTGAGAAACGAGAAAGCTCAAGCCCAGTGAAATATGCAGTAGAATTACTGTCTAAAGTAATTGGAGATGATTTTAAACTTGACATTGAGATAGCAGCTGATTATCACACATACAGGTCAAGTACCTTTAAACCTAGGTCTTTTATTGTCTGCTTCGAGTGACTACGATGTAAGCTTGATGTGATGGCACTTCTCAGACACAAGCAAGACATTATATTTGAAAATAATCTTATTCGTATTTTCCCCGACTTCTCACCATTAACAGCTGTAAAACGTGCAGCCTACTTTGACATTAAAAAGTTGCTATGGAAAGCCGATATCAAATACAGCCTCTTGTATCCCGGCAAACTGAAAGTGGAAGTTCAAGATCAATATTATATTTTTTCAAGCAAGGAAGAAGCTGAAAAGGAATTAAAGAAGCTGTTTCCGACACTCTTTTGAAAATTAATAAGGAGCCGTATTTAGTCATGGCATGGGACGGACCTATCATCTGCTCTCAGATCCATTTTTAAAGAGACTGGTATTATAATTATACATCCTTTTCTTTATCTGGACATTATATGTTTATGTCTTAATTAGAGTTATAGACGTAAGTGTGGAAGTAATTAAAGTAGGATTTGTTTTTTTTTTTTTTTTTTTTTTTTTTTAACTACCTTAAAGTAGACGGTTTAACATCATACTCTTGGTTTACTGCTATTTCTACTATTACATTACTATTACATTTATACTATTACATTATACTATTACACTAGGAATTACCATGTTTATCCTAGACTACTTTTTAAAAACATACCCAGGGTTCATTCATTTTTTTTATCTTAATATCTTAAAATTGCAGAAGATTATTTTAAGCTTAAAGACTGTTAATGATTATATTTTCGGCAGATAGTATTTAGAATTCAGCTGCAATAGATATCTCTTTGTTTTAATTCTCTAACGCCGCTGCGGGGTGGGGTTTGTTTTGTTTTGGACGTGCTCTGTCTCTTCGTATGTCAGAGGACCGGGACATCGCGAAGTGGGATCAAGCCTTAGCTGGGGAGGCAAAATGGGGGGGGTGGGGGGGAAAAAGGGGGGAGAGAAGGAGAGCAGGCAGCAGGCTATATCTAATCTATTCTTCTAATCCCTATAACTATAAGTATCAATGCAACAATATGCTAAAATGTAATAACTCATGGGGAATCTTAAAACTAAGATTAAAACTGCCTCATTACCAGTTAAGACTATAAAATGACATTAAAACTCAGAATCAAGGTCTCCATGATGGGACAGTTAACTTTGTGAGCTGGAATGTTAAAGGCCTGAATCACGAATTAAAGAGAAAGAAAGTATGCCCTCACCTAATAGGCTTAAACGCTAAAATAGTATTTTTACAGGAGCCCCATTTACTAAGCAAGGATCAGTTCAGACTACAAAAAGACTGGACTGGCCAAATGTTCCATTCTAGCTTTATAAAGAAAACTAGAGGGGTGGGAATTCTCATACACAGAACAGTTCCATTTGTAGCATCAGATGTAGTATCGGACCCTGAAGGGAGATATGTGATGGTCATGGGCAACTTATATAACAGTAAAATGATTTTGAGAAATGTTTATGCACCCAATGTCGATGATAAGGAATTCATGCAAAATCTATTTGCATCCATTCCCAATGTGAACACTCATAAAATTATAATGGCTGGGGACTTTAATTGTTTTTTTAATCCACTCTTAGATAGGACTCCTGTGACAGGGGGGACGACATCTAGTACTGCAAAGATAATTACACAGTTTTTAAATGATCACAACTTATCAAACCCCTGGAGGTTTCTTAACCCAAACTCAAGAACATATTCGTTCTACTCACCAGTGCATTATAGCTACTCAAGAACTGATTATTTTTTTATAGATAATAATTTCCTGCCCACAATTAAATCATGCAAATACGACACAATTGTTATCTCCGACCATGCCCCTCTAGTCTTGGAGCTAAAATCATTAAGCCCCTCACACTCACCTCGCAGATGGCGCCTTAACCCTCTTCTATTCAAAACCTGGCAGGATCTAATCAATATTATTTTAGAATAAGAGAAATAACTATTACCGCATTTAATTCCCTTCTCCATCTCTTATTTACCTATATATTTATTTCTCCCGTTCTTTTATTTATTGTTGCCTTATTAAAAAGCCCTAAGCAATTCTCCTTTGGCTTAGCTCTCCTTCTCAGGGGTGGGGTTTGATTTGTCTTCAGTTTTGTGTGGTTATAAATTGATCTATTTGTATGGAATGTTTACAATAAAAATTAATAAATAAAATAAAAAAAAAAGAGACAGTACATGATAAACACACTTACGGGACTGTAGCAATAAGGTTATTGTGTGCCATTGTAATCTGTGAGGATTATTTCAAATCCATTATTTTATAGCTCATAAACTAACAAAGAGGCAATGTGCCATACAGAGGAATGTGAGGGACCCACAGGCTGGCTGTTTTAAAAGTGCTGATGTCTGCTTGACCAATAAGGCTAAAAGTACAGTCAGTCATAAGTATTATTTGGGCACAGTGCAGGAATAACCTAACTAGAGAGCCTGTCCTGCAGTTCCCATTTATGTACTGTATATGTAAATGCGTGACTGGTTTTAATGATTGAGAATCCAACAACAAGTCAGAAGCCGTCTCCATGTTGCCAAACATTCCTGCCGGATGGGCGTATAGTTTCAGCATTCCCCCACCTGAAGAACTGGCTGTGATGACTGTAATGCTCCTTCGCTACTATCCTCCCCGGATATCTTCTTATATAATATGCTACCGTGGCTGTTTGTCTGTCCAGGATTTTAAATCACCTGTAGCTCACAAACCGTTTGACCTACTGTCCTGAAATTTGGTAAACATATACTACGTGACCTCTACTGTCTGCTTTCAGGGTGATGATTTTTATTACTCGTTTTATTTTAATTTTATTTTACTGTAGAATCAACTGTTGGCAGCAGGCAGTAAGGTGGCCGTGTGGCGCATGTGTTATGGGTGCCGTTCTCATCCCTAACCACCTTCAGCGTCACTTCCTCTATCTCTTCATATCTTAAATCATTCTTGAGGCAGATTGAAGACTTAAGTGCCAGCTTAAGTGAAAAATTAAGAAAAACGTACTAAGTAATTGCAACACAAACACTGACTTAATCAGCTTTAACACCAGAAGATGCCGACGGAAGAAGAGAAGAAGCAGGCCACTAGGGTGGAGAAAAGAAGAGCTGCTCAGGAAACAGCAAGCACATCAACCTCTGAGCAAACGAATGATAAATGTACAGAGATAGAGAACTATAAGTCAAGTGTATTCACTGCACGTTATTGTGCAGTACGCCATTACTGGTGTACGTATAAATGAATTATCCATCCATCCATCCATTTTCCAACCCGCTGAATCCGAACACAGGGTCGCGGGGGTCAGCTGGAGCCAATCCTAGCCAACACAGGGCACAAGGCAGGAACCAATCCCACCCCACCACATAAATGAATTATACATTGTTTAATTATGGGAATCGAAGTTATCTTTAAAAGCAAGTTAAATACATGTATCTCTTTAAAACCATATTTCTCTCATCTGATTATTTATGTCATGGTTACAAAAGGGATAGGTATTGGCCGTAGTCTGTTCTACATCAAGAAAAGGACACATCCCTAGGGGAGAAAGAGCACCCCCTGCTGGATACAAGGACATAAATGTAAAAAGATATAAATGTAAAAACTTGAAAAATATTAACTCGTATGTAACAAAAACAACAATGCAAGCCATGGAAAATGTCTTGCCTGGAACATAAAATGACTAAATTCCAAGTAAGAATCAAAATGACAAAATAAGAAACTACAACTTTTTAACCTCATTAGTATTAGTCCCGAGCGTCACCTGGGCAACTGTATAAATGTGTCTCGCGTAAGCGTTAGACACGAGGATTACTCGGGCTGTAAAAGTGCCAACAGCGTTTGTGTTGAGCGCTGTTCAGGAAACGGTATTGGTGTGTCTTGTGTACACGTCAAGACCGAGTGTTACCGGGGCAATGGTGCAGACACATCTTGTTCTAGCGTCATAATGGTGTCTCGTAAGACATGTTTTTCAGCAGCCCAGGTGTTGCCCTCTCTTGTCAGTGATATGAGCAGTGATGACGAAGTGAATCTGTCTTCAGGCTGTGGAACTAAAACAGACAGTGAAATCGAAAAGTGATTAGGATGAATCGGAGAGTGACGCACATGTGCAGTGTGCTGTTCAATGATCAGTCTGGAAAGAAAATCCACAAGGAATCGCATTACTATTGTTCCGACTGTCATGTTAGATTGTGTATTTCACCGAGCTTCAAGATATACCACACAAACGACACATTTTGACAGTATATATGGTATTAGCATTATTTTTATTATTATTATTCTGTCCCTGAACGCTGTGTTAGCAAGGCTTCTCTTCTAAGACTTAGTCTGTACGGAGTGTGTGTTGCCCTGCTGGTTGTAATGAACATGGACAGATAGCTTTACTCACCAAGAAAATCAAAGGTTGAGAATCCATATACTTTAATGGCGGTTTCTGGCAAGAACTCATACAAAGTATCAGACGTGATAACCATTGACAACTTGAAAGTAAAAAGACGATAATCTCTTTAAACTAAAATACAATATGGTGGGTGTTTTATCATGATATTCCCCTCTACTTACCCTTTACGTAGGGGTAAGTGTACTCATCAGATTCGTTACCAGCTTGTTCTACTGTTGCACCTTAAGATTAACACACGCATACACAGATATACACATACACACAGAAACTCAACAGTGCCCTAGGAATGACAAACACACAACTGGTTAACCTCTAGCACTTTAAACCACACAAATGCCTTAGGAATAACACAGCCTGTCACTCACTCAGCACTATTTTTGGATTTTTCTTCAGCGTTCAATACTATACAGCCTCATATACTGATTGGGAAATTGAACAGTATGAATGCAAACCCATTTATTACACTATGGATTCAGAACTTTCTTTTAAACCGTTCACAGACAGTTAAAGTTCAGGACACTTTTTCAAAAGTTAAAGTTCAGGACACTTTTTCAATACTCATTCATTCAAACACAGGATGTCCACAGGGCTGTGTCTTATCACCATTACTGTTTACTCTGTACACAAGTGACCTGAGACAGAATAATGACCACTGCTCCATTATCAAGTATGCGGATGACACCATAGTCATAGGATGCATATCTGAGGAGGATGAAAGCCTCTATCTAAATCAAGTGGACTGTATGGTAAACTGGTGCAATAAAAACTTTCTCACTCTGAATGTAAAAAAGACCAAAGAAATGATATTTGATTTTAAGAGACAGAAATCTGTATGTTCACCTATTGTAGTTCTGGGAGAGGAGGTAGAAATAGTGACTGAATATAAATACTTAGGAACTTACCTAGATAACAATCTTAACTGGAATACAAATACAAAAAAAATATTTTCTAAATGCAACCAGCGCTTATTTCTCCTCCATAAACTGAAACTATTTAAAGTAGACAAGGACCTCATGTTGTCCTTTTAAGGCAGTATGATCCAACAACAACAACATTTATTTATATAGCACATTTTCATACAAAAAGTAGCTCAAAGTGTTTTACATAATGAAGAAAAGAAAATTAAAAGACAAAATAAGAAATTAAAATAAGACAACATTAGTTAACATAGAAAAGGAGTAAGGTCCGATGGCCAGGGTGGACAGAAAAAACAAAAAAAACTCCATACGGCTGGAGAAAAAAATAAAATCTGCAGGGGTTCCAGGCCACGAGACCACCCAGTCCCCTCTGGGCATTCTACCTAACATAAATGAAATAGTCCTCTTTGTAGTTAGGGTTCTCATGGAGTCACTTGATGCTGATGGTCATACAGACTTCTGGCTTTTAATCCATCCATCATTGTTGGAACATCATGGTGCTTTGGGTAGATGACCACCAAAAGTACACCAGAAAAGGAAACAGAAGAGAGAGTTGGGGTTAGTACAGATTTGAGACCCACCATGAATAGTTATTATAATGAATTGGATATACAGAGTATCAGAATTAAATTACAGTGAAGTTATGAGAAGGCCATGTTACAGTAATGTGTTTTCAGCAGTTTTTTAAAGTGCTCCACTGTATTAGCCTGGCGAATTCCTACTGGCAGGCTATTCCAGGTTTTAGGTGCATAACAGCAGAAGGCCGCCTCACCACTTCTTTTAAGTTTTGCTGTTGGAATTCTAAGGAGACACTCATTTGAGGATCTGAGGTTACAATTTGGAATATAAGGTGTCAGACATTCCAATATATAAGATGGGGCGAGATTATTTACGGCTTTATAAACCATAGGCAGAATTTTAAAGTCAATCCTGAATGACACAGGTAACCAGTGTAGTGACATCAAAACTGGAGAAATGTGCTCAGATTTTCTTCTCCTGGTTAGGATTCTAGCAGCTGCATTTTGCACTCGTTGCAAACGAATTATGTCTTTTTTGGGTAGTCCTGAGAGGAGTGCGTTCCAATAATCTAGTCGACTGAAAACAAAAGCGTGAACTAATTTTCAACGCTTACGGAAACAAAGTCTAAGAAACGCGAGAGACTTCAAATGATCGACAAGGAAATGCGCGTCTGTCTTTCGAAAATTGATCCTCGCATCAATCTCTGAAACACAATCTCAATGTTCATATTGATTAAATTTAAGATTGATCCTTTGATTCCTTTATTAATAAAATGTCTTTCAAACTTGTAAAATTAACTGTTTTATTGGCGATTGTCCATAGATTGTGTCGTCACGACTTTATTTATGGGCAGCCCCTCAGGTGCGCCGCGAAAGAAAATTTTTGGACTTTGTGCACCGCAACTCGAAAAAGGCTGCCTTTCGCTGGGTAAAAGACTGCCAATCAAGTGATACACTTGTCCCTGGACTTTAAATGAAGGCATAAAATTTCCCTCAACGATTTGGTTAGCACCAAATGACGTCATCTGAAATGCGCTGTTGTTGGCCTACTTTCGACTGTTGTTCAAGAAAAGCTCACTTTGAGGATGTTTGCCATTTAACAGGCCCTCAAAAGGTAATGAAGCTTATGTAAAGGAGTGAGAGAGACTTTACTACCATTACAGAACAAACCAGGAGACTCGCATTTCCACCTATGAGCTTGACGATACTCACAGTCAACATCCATGGATCCAATGTGTACTGTTTTGTTGTTTTCATTTGAGCCGCTTTAGAAGCTCTATTAACTTGTGGATTTGCCTGTGAGTATTTAGTGACAGCGTGTCTATAAACTTGTGAATTTGCCTGCGAGTATTTGGCGGCAGCGTCACGAAGTTGTTTCCGTCTAGCTGCATCAGAAAATGTGCAGTACGACGACGTCTGACACGCCTCCTTTTTACTGTTTTCTCACAGCTTCCGAAATAAGTACGTACATCGGTTTCGGTTAGCACAGGGAAGCCGCCTACCAAATTTCATGAAGATGGGGCCATAAATACGAAAGTTTAACATGGCGGACGTTGTCGACTGTTATGACAGTTACGTGTATAATTTCGAAAGTAAACCTGCTTAACTTTTGTAAGTAAGCTGTAAGGAATGAGCCTGCCAAATTTCAGCCTTCTGCCTGCACGGGAAGTTAGAGAATTAGTGATGAATGAGTCAGTGAGGGCTTTGCCTTTTATTAGTATAGATTTCTCTCATCTGATTATTTCCGCCATGGTTACTAAATGATGTGTGTAAGGCTGGAGTCTGTTCAGCATTCAACAAAGAACACAATCCCAAGGAGCATGCGCCCCCTGCTGGATGCACGTGTTACAAATTTTGTTTCTGCGTTTAACACATTTTCTCTGAATTGACATTTTTTCGATTGTTTGCTGACCTTGTGCTGATGGATTGATGGCTCTGAAGCTAGAGATCTGTGCCAGCAATCGGAACATTTTCAATCCCGTAAATGCCAGACATGATCCCAACTCCATTGGGTCTCTTAAGTAAGGCCTTTACCCTTCAATCCGGGATGACATAAAACCCGCATCCAGCCCTGCAAGCAGGTCCTCCAGCTTGCAATGAGAACTTGGGGGTTTGGTGGCAGGATAGACACTGCAGCCACTGTAAAAAAAAAAAAAAAACCTCTATTCGAATTGATGTAGTGCTGAGGTGTCATTCCTCGGGTCCTTATTTGGGATCCTGAGGGGGTTCATCGTGTGGTGGGTGTGGCAACGCGCTGTATCAGTGCATGCTGCTAACCTCGCTCTCATACTGACCAGCAAACACCTGTCCGCATGGAAAGTAGAGCTGCTATGAAGTGTGCAGTTCAGGTTACGCCGTGTGTGTTGTGGCAAACGGCTGAGGGTTGTGCCCAGCCGGGACGCCTGGAAGGACTGGGAAAGGATCCATACCTCTACTGGTCCACGAGAGGGCAGCCACCCTGGTCTGTATGGGAGCCACAGGAACCGAGCATGGAAGCTCAACCCTATTGGGGCCTGTGGCCACCACAAGGGTGCGCCAGGAGGAGTGGAAGGCCCCGGATGTCAGCACTTCTGCCACACCCGGAAGTGCTGCCGGAAGGAATTCCATGGACACCCGGGGTGCTTCCGGGTGCTCATGTGGCACTTCCACCACACCAGGAAGTGCTTCCGGAAGACTGTCACAGAGCACCTTGAGCACATCTGGGTGGCCATAAAAGAGTAAGAGAACCAGAGTTGGGAGGAAGAAGACAAAGCTTGGGAGGAGAGGAGTAAAGGCGGCAGGAGAAGTCCAGATGGGAGAAACGGACTGATTAAGGGTGTTTGGTGCATTGTCACTGTGTTGTGTGCGAAAACTGTAAATAAAAACGTGTGTGTTTTCGGGGAAATTCGGTGTCTGCCTGTTTGTGTCCGGGCTGGTTTACCACAGTGTCATCTGCATGTCCTGTACACGTTATTGCCGCTTGCTCTTTATCACAACTGAGCTGTTTGATTCTAAACTTGAGATGTTGCCATTTCAATTTATCTAGTTCAGAGATAATAGATTCCCCCAAGAGTTAGGTATTCACGTTTCATTGTTTTTAAATTTGTTATGCTTATCTATGCTTCAGTAATTGTGTGACGTAACTTTAAATGTTCTGCTCTCCCTGGTATTTTGTGGGTGGAGCCACAGGAGGTGGGGCCACCCTGATGTCACCACTCCTGAGCCCTCCCTCTTTCTGGCAATTTAAGTCAGCTGACAAGCCTCAGGTGGTCGGAGGTCATTGCCCTTTTCATGAAGTATTTGTAAGTATTGCTAGTTTTGGTGGAGTCTCTTGTATTTGATTTCTTTCTGCTCTTATTCTTGGATTTTGATAGTGAATTGTATTTTGTTTTCGGTATTTAGTCACTTAGGACTGCCTGATAGGAAACTTTTTCTTTTTTTGATCTTTTGGCCAATTTTAATTTTGTTAAATAAATCCAGGAACTGTGAGAGACCCTATAGTTCTTGGTGGTGATTGGTAGGTGGCCCCACTTCCTGCAGGACCACACACAAAACACATGCAGCATAACAGAGGCAGTTTAAATATATAAACAAAACTAAAAGTAAAGAAAAGTGCACATAAACAACATAAATAAAAAACAATGCACAGAAATAAAATACAGTAAATCAAACTATCAAAAAATGAACAAAAAAGACAAACGACATGAATTTAAATCCCAGCCATGGTACGAACCCTGGCAGGACAAAACGTAAAGAGTCTTTGTTTGCCCTTGTGTGCACAAGCAGGGGGTTTATGGTCATCCTCCTCCTTGTGTGGCTTTTTTGCTGTATTTTTGGAACATTTATTTCTATATTGAACTATTAAGTCAGATTTACCCACTTTGGGCCTAGCCAGGTTAAAGCCTGTAGGTAGATTTCTGGGGCAAGCTGGTCTTGAGCGAGTCATTAAATACAAACTCTTTTACATAATTGTTCGCTTTACGGTAGTATTATTGTACAGCACTTTGGCACCACTTCTTTACTTTTCGAATGAGCTTTTATAATTAGATTTGACTTTGAGTCTCTTCTGGGCTGACCAGAGAAGATCGTGGCCTGGTTTATGGTTATTTTGGAGGCCATCACACTGTTTTTGTTACGTTTGGGACTCCTAATCATGATGCTGAGAAGACACAGGGTCTCTCTTTACGAGGTGTTTAAATCTCTATGGCTGTATTCTGTCAGCATCAGAGGGTATCACGGTGATCAAGTCGAGACACACCAGCCATCAGCATCCCTTTTGTGACATGAAAAGTGCGAGAAATTGCATATTCTGGTAGTGTTTAGTTTAAATAAAAAAAAGATTCACACATTATTAGTTAGGTAAGTTTAGAGAAGTCTGCAAACATGGAGGAAATCTCCAGAATGGCCCACCACAGAGTTTTCAAGCCAAAAACGCATGTGTGTGTGTCTGTGGCAATGCTTTTCATTTTATGTTGCTATGATATTGTTGTAAACTTGAATACAAAAAACTGCACCAGTCTTTTGTGAACTATATAAAAATAAATTGAACTGAAATGAGTCAAACGGTGCCCAACTGCCCAGGCAGACTGTCCATCTGGCCGCAGTGTAGTGAAGCTAATCTGCTGTGATTTGGAGTTTTGTGGGCGTCTGCATGGAATGCAAGGCGATCTCACACATGCCCTCTGCTGGCAGCCAAAGGATCTGCAATATGACAGATGGACCAAGATGGGTTTTAATGTTGTGATGGACGGCTGGCAGCTCAACCCGGCCGGGACGCCAAAAGGTTGGAAGGATGGAGGATGGCAGATATTTTTGGACACTGTCTCCCTCAAGATGCTAGATGGCAGCTCCCCTGGAGTGTAGCGGTGCCCCAGATTCCTACAGGGCATCCTGGGACTTGGAGTTCGGTTTTTCAGCCCTGTTGGGAACCGTGGGTGCTTCCAGGAGGAGCTGTAAAAGGACCGGAGGAGCCATGTCTCATCCATAGCCCAGAAGTATACACAAGTCACAAGGACGGAAACTCTGAAGTATTTGTGGGCTGAAGAAAAAAAATAGTTCTCCATCTGACCTAGAAGTGTTAGTAAGTCACGTGGGCGGAAGGACAGAAGCACTTCCAGGTCAAGGATTATATAAAGGACTAAAGGGAACCCTGCAAGGGAGCCAGAGTCGGGTGGAGGTGGACACAGCTTGCTGGGAGGTGTGGAGGGAAATTGGAGAGAGAATTCTGTATTGCTTAAATTATTTACCTATACTATTGTGGATGTGGTGCTTAAGGCACTGTTACTAGGAAGAAAAGTAATTAAAATACTTCTTGGTACTTTACTCGGTGTCCAGAGCATCTGTCTGTTGAGGTTAACGGGGCAACAGCGACCTTTAGTGTTGACATTGGCGTAGTTGGCAGGATTTCTGGTCATCAGTTGTGTCAGAAACCTTTTAAAAATGGCGTAAAGGCTAAGCTGACAGACAGTGCTGCGACACGAGGGGCTGCAAGCAAACCTTCGCCCTATTTCTGACTGTCATGGGGAAAAGGAAGATGAAACAGATCAGCAGCGCAATGCTCGGAAATGTTGCCGCCGATGAAGAGACGAAGAGACGAAGAGAGGCAACCATCTTTAGGGAAAAAGCCTACCGGATAATAATGTCCAGCATGAGGTACGTGCCAGGGAAAGACTCAGAAATTGGTATGAGTTATTAAACTTTGTCCCGTGCATGTACCTGTCAGACAAAGAGAATCCGGGGGACTGGAGAGGAGCAGAAAACTATCCCGAAGACGAAGAAAGGCTTCTCGATTGACTTCTGGGTGATGACGAGGGTTCTCACCCATTTGCCGAAATGGGACACATGACCTGCCCTATGGAATTCTGGGGAGGAGAAGGTCAACAACATCCCGCTGGTGAGGTCTTCGATTACCAGATGGACTCGGACTCCCAGAAGGAGAAGGGAGTGGCGAGTGAAGCACTACCTACCACATATGAAGGTAAAGAGGACCGGGGCATGACTAAAGGGTCCACCGCCAAATTAAAACCGGTGGATCACAGTCGGCCAGTGGCCGCACCCCAGAACTCAGTTACCCAGGAATCCACACGAGACCCAAGAGCGCATGCGCAAGAGAATGGCATGTTTGCCGGCTCACAATGGGCTAGGGGGCCTCTTCATTCCCTCTTCTTCTCCACTCCACTCTCCAATTTAGTCACTGTTTGACTCAGTCCTTTGTGATTACTCAGATTTAAGATTACGTATTTGCTGTATTTATATAATATATGGGTTGGATCCCCTAAACCTTTTTATTTGTTTTTGCATCTTTTACAGGTGTCAAAACCAGATCCTGGAGAGTCTGGAATTTAATGAAAAATAAAATTAGTTGGAAATAAAAACTGCTGCCCCTCCAGTGTTAGTGGTTCTTTCTCTGGCTGGGGTTCAAATTCATGTTTTACATCTCTTTTGTTCACTGTTGATTTTTTAATGTTGATTATATGCATCATATTTTTATTTTTGATTTTGTCGATGTGTACAAACTGTCTTTATGATATTCCATCCATGGTGTTCAAGGAAGGATTCAAAATGTGGTCCCAACCCCAGAGGTAATTTTGGGGCATATCCAGATGTCACGCTAGAGTGGATTATAAAGATGGACTTCAGCCGGTAGTTGATGGAGTGTAGAGCTGAGGGGAAAGTGGATGGCAAGCACAAGAGGAAGAGCAGCCAGAGGAAACACCAAAATGAAGGTAAAGGGACGTATTAGTGTTAACTGACAGTGTTTGGAACAAGGAAAACTGGACAAGCTAAAGGAACCCGAGATATACTGCTTTGTCTCCATTGCTCTGTTTGACACTTTTGCTTTTGTGTAAACTCCTTCCTAGTCCATAATTGTTAGTAAAATTCTGTTCGTAATATTTTGTACTCCTTAGCATCATTCTGTGTTTCAAGCTGCTATAAGAGTGCCACCAAGTGTTCACAATGGGGATAGCAAGAAAGCTCTAGTGCAGAGGATATTAGACGTTTTAATCTGGGGGATCAAACATGAAAATAGGTACCATGCAGGGCCCAAAGAGGATTATAAGAATAAAGTCTGTAGAGCCATACACAGACAAAAAATATATATATATTAGTGTGTAGAAAGGTGCTATATAGGTGCCTGACCCAGCACAGAATGACACAGAGGCACATATAAAACCAAGGGCTTTTTATTTTCTTCACCCGTGGGCTGACGTCTTCCACGTGACCCACAGGCAATACACAGTCCCAAAAGCACTCTTTTCCCCACAATAACAGCACACTCTTCTCTTCCACCACTCCTCCACAAGCTTCGTCTCCTTCCTCCCAACTCTGGCTCTCTGAGTGGTGGTGGCTGGCCCTTTTTATACCTCACCCGGAAGTGTTCCAGGTGCTTGATCACCTGGTCCTAATTGCATTTCCGGGTGGGGCTGAAGATTCGACCAGCTGGGCTGCAGACTCCATGCAGCTCCCCCTAGCGGCCATCCGAGCCCCCAAGCAGGCTGTGGAGGACTCCATCTCCCATGGAGCCACGCGCCAGGTTGGGAAATCATTGTCCGCCAGGGAGGCTGCCACCAAGCGTCCTGGGGGAGGTATTGAAGTGTCCATGGCTGCTCCCCCGGAACAGATGCAGCAGGGTCGTCCCTGCCGGGCATAGGACCCGGCTGTCCCTCACAAGTGATAAAAGGCGCTATATTGCGCCTGACCCGGCACAGACTCACACTGAGGCTCATGTAAAAACACACAAAGACTTTATTTTTCTTCGCCTGTGGGGCACGTCTTCCCCATGAACCCCACAGGCACAACATAGTTCAAATAAGCACCTTAAAACACTTAATAATAATAATAATAATAATAATACATTACATTTATATAGCGCTTTTCTCAGTACTCAAAGTGCTATCCACACAGGGAGGAACCGAACCCACAATCTTCCACAGTCTCCTTACTGCAAAGCAGCAGCACTACCACTGCACCACCTGTGAGCACTTCCTTCTGAAACCACCATTCCTCCTGTCTAGCTTCGTCCTCCACCTCCCGACTCTGACTCCTGAGTGCTGGTTGCTGGCCCCTTTTGAAACCCACCCGGACGTGCTCCAGGTGCTTGATCACCTGTTTCCGATTGCATTTCCAAGCGGGGTTGCAGAGTCATCCACGCCGGCTCAGGGATCCATGCAGTACCCACAGGCGGCCACCCCAGATCCCAACAGGGCTGTGGAGAACTCCATCTTCCATGGAGCCCTGCGGGAAACTGAGTTACCATCGTTATCCAGGGAGGCTGCCACCAAGCATCCCGGGGGTGGTACTGAGAAGCCCATGGTTGCTCCCTTGGAACATGAGTAGAAGTGGCGTCCTGAATACAAGATCTACAGCTGCAGTGTCCTTTAACCAGGGCGCAAAATGAGTTGTAAGTGGACGTAATAAGGTGGTAAGGTTTATAAGAGTGTGGGAAGGGTTTATAAAGCCTTAAATCATATATAAATAATAAAATAAATATAAGGTTGCTACTTCGTGGATTTTCACCTATCGCGGGGGGCTCTGGAACGTAACCCCCGCGATAGGTGAGGGATGACTGTATATATTTTATATATATATATATATATATATATATTTATATATATATATATATATATATATATTTATATATATATATATACTAGGGGACTGTGCCCCCTACTTGCTTTGCTCGCCCACCGCACAACACCCACCCCTGGGGGCACGGTTCACGCTAGCCACTTTGCGTCTCTGCTACTCGCGTTGTGAAGGGGGGGCTGAACGCACGCTAAGGAGATGTGGACGGATCAGGTGCTGGGTGTCTGCTAGCTGCTACCAAGCTGCGTGTTCTGCTTGTCACGCTGTGCGTCGATCATTTAAAAGCCTGTACAGCAGCTGTCCTTTTGTCTCACTTACTTGTTAAGTGGGGCGTGAAAGTGTCTCTGAGAAATTGTTTGTAAGTAGGGCGTGACGTGCAAAATGTCTCGCGGGACTTCAAAGTGTCTCTCCGAGATGATCACATCTCGACCCAAGATTTTGTTATATAATATATATATATATATATATATATATATATATATATATATATATAGAGAGAGAGAGAGAGAGAGAGAGAGCAGGGGTCTCCAACACCTCGCTTGCAAGCTTTTGCAAACTGGCGGCACCCAGCGTCAAAGCAGTGCTACTGTTCCAGTGTGGTTTCCCTGTCTTTTTTAGATCCACATCCCTGACGCGGCTTTATAAATACACTGAAATTAATCACATATTGTTCATTAGTTTAATGCATCTGATTGTAATTAACCTGTAACAATATGATGGTCCACAAAATGGTCAAACTATTCCAAATACCATAGCTGCTTTAGCGTTGTTACTCTCACAGCACCTTCTTCTTCTTTCAGCTGCTGCCGTTAGGGGTTGTCACAGCGGATCATCTTTTTCCATATTACTCTCACTGCACCACTTGAACAAGCTGATCGGAAAGAGAATTATTGGTATACAGCATCAAGCACACGCTGCCTCAGCCATGCTGTCTATTTGAACTGCTCTCACACGCCAAATGCTTCAGAGCCTTTCCTGTACGGACCTCGCGGTTCAGAAACAGTTTCATCCCAAGAGCTCTAAACGAACTCAATCAGTCCATCAAGTGCTCCTTGTTTGTACCTATAAGTACAATTACTTCACTGTAAACTTGCGATACAGTTATAATATTGCACAACCTGAGACACTTTATAAAGCGCATATTTACATATGATGACAATATCATTTTTAAGATGAAATGCAGCAAAATATGTTGATTATATTATACAGATAAAATATTAACATCATTTAAATAATCTATATTGTTAATAATTAAACATGTGAGGACACCGTGCCGCAGCACTAGCAAGGATCTGGCGCTCCATTCACGGATTGTTCCTGCCTTGCGCTGTATTCTTGCTGTGGCTGGCGCGACACTGGAAGGATAGATGGATTAATTAAACACGTATTACGAAGATATTTCAGTGTTCCTTAAAAGTTTTGAAGAATTGGCGTTCTAAGCTTACAGATGGCTTAACGTCTATTACAGAGCTGATTGTGTGGCAATTGGGTATTTGGAGAAAGAAAAGTAAGGACAGGAATTGGAGGTTAGTACGTTTGAAAGAGATGGTACTGCTACAGTAAATTATTTCATTGAAGGTCAGCACGGAGCAGCAAGCATCTTGCGTGAGACAGGAACAATCACTGCGTCACCGTGTTCCCATGTTTAATAACATGCTTTAACTCCTATCATCATGAAAATGATATCATGTATACATCTCAGTATTTTAATTATTCAGAGAGCTGTAATATTACGAATGTAATGGATTCTGTGTCCTGTTGGAGGAAGAGAAAGCCCGGAAGCACGTAGTGATTCACACACATAGAGCACACAGAAGATCAAATACAAAACAATGCATACAACGCGCTACTTTAGTTACGATGAGATTTGAGAAACTAGTAAATTAAATGATTTTAAGATGAAGTTTATGATATTCTACTTTAATGACAAAATAAATTACTTGATTAAAGTGGAAATTTCGAGATTAAAGTTGACATTTCAAGCTTTTTTCCCACTGTGTCCCTATTTTTTTTTTCTCTTCTCTGTACCTTAATATGCTTCCATATGGCACTCAGACAGTTGGCTACAACTCGCCTTTTCATGGCAACTTTGATATCTGACAACTTTTTTATTTCGGGCACTGTGCGAATTTGTGAACTTGAGCTTTCGACTTTGTCCGACACGCTATGTCACTCGAATAACTTCCTTTTGTTGTTCATATCACTATTTAAACCAACAAATGGTACGTTTTTCTTTGCCTCCACTTGGTATTTACTAAACTTCTTCTATTTCCTCCGTGATTTTGCCATTACCTTTTCACAGAACGCTGAGCTTAAGGACTATTTATATTGATTTGCACATTCAAAGAGGCATAATTCTGGGAGGAGTTTGGGGAATGGTAGCAGGCGCGTGCACGTGCGTTACTTTTCATGCTGACCGGGATTTATGTAGTGGAAAAACATGGAAGTTGGTGTTCGCACAGATTTATGCATCTGGATTTTTTGTGCGTACGAACATTTCCGCTTTTGTCCGTATGCCATTTTATAGTGTGAATTCTACACACGACATTATACATGAGGCACCAGGTCACCACCTTGTCTTGGGTCGTCCATCCACCCCATTGGGTTAGTGGTGCTATTCGCGTGACCCATCGACTGCTTCTGCTGCGTCCTTTGTTTGCATAAAGTACACACTCAGTGCGACATTGAGCATGTAAGTTACCATCATATCAATAAATATTAACAAATAAAAAACGTATCAACAAATAAAAAGTATGTTTTGTCTAATTTGGTTGCCAAATTTCAATCAAATCTGTCAAAGCCTTTTTCAGATTTTTTTTAATATTTAGTTGTTCTGTTGGGGGTGGGGTTGTTACCCATAAATACTGATATATCGAAATGTCCTTTTTTAGCAGATACCTACTGTCCTAGATGTTCCATCCAGCCAAATTTCAGCTTTACGACTAAACAGTGGATGAGTCTCTCAGTCAACTTTGCATTATATACAGGTGCATCTCAATAAATTAGATTATCATTGAAAAGTTAATTTAGTTCAGTAATTCAATTCAAAAAGTGAAACTCATATAGATTCATTACACACAGAGTGATATTTCAAGCTTTTATTTCTTTTCATTTTGCCGATTATGGTCTACAGGTAATGAAAACTCACAATTCAGTATGTCAGAAAATTAGAATATTACATAAGACCAATTTAAAAAAAAAGATTTTTAATACAGAAATGTTGGCCTACTGAAGAGTCTGTCCATATACTCACTCAATACTCGGTCGGGGCTCCTTTTGCATGAATTACTGCATCAATGTGGCGTGGCATGGAGGCGATCAGCCTGTTGAACTGCTGAAGTGATATGGAAGCCCAGGATCGTGGCCGTCAGCTCGTCTGCATTGTTGGCTCTGATGTCTCTCATCATCTTCCTCTTTCCTCACAGGTGGCGCAGTGGTAGTGCTCCTGCTTTGCAGTAAGGAGACTGTGGAAGATTGTGGGTTCGCTTCCTGGTTCCTCCCTGTGTGGATAGCGCTTTGAGTACTGAGAAAAGCGCTATATAAATGTAATGAATTATTATTATTATTGATAGATTCTCTATTGGGTTTAGGTCACGCGAGTTTGCTGACCAATCAAGCACAGTGATACACACCATGGTCATTAAACCAGGTGTTGGTACTTTTGGAAGTGTGGGCAGGTGCCAAGTCCTGCTGGAAAAAGAAATCAGCATCTCCATAAAGCTTGTCAGCAGAGGGAAGCGTGAAGTGCTCTAAAATTTCCTGGTAGACGTCTGGCTGCGCTGACTTTGGACTTGATAAAAAAAAAACAGTGGACCAACACCAGAGGATGACATGGCTCCCCAAATCATCACAGACTGTGGAAATTTCACACTGGACCTCAAACAACTTGGATTCTGTGTCTTTCCACTCTTCCCCCCAGACTCTTGATTTGCGAATGAAATGCAAAATTGACTTTCATCTGATAAGAGGACTTTGGAACACTGAGCAACAGTCCAGTCCGTTTTCTCCTTAGCTCAGGTAAGGGGCTTCTGATGTCATCTCTGGTTGAGGAGTAGCTTGACACAAGGAATGCTGTGACAGTTGTAGCCCACGTCCCGGATACGTCTGTGTGTGGTGGCTCTTAAAGCACTGACTCCAGCCGCAGTCCTCTCCTTGGGAATCTCCCCCAAATTCTGCTTCACAGTCCTCTCAAGGCTGCGCTTATCCCTGTTTCTTGTGCACCTTTTTCTGCTGTTGCATTTTTTTCTTTCCACTCAACTTTCCATTGGATACAGCACTCTGTGAACAGCCAGCTTCTTTAGCAGTGACCTTTTGTGGCTGACCCTCCTTGTGCAGGGAGGGTCTTAGTGACTGTCTTCTGGACAACTGTCAAGTCAGCAGTCTTCCCCATGATGGTGTGGCCTACTGAACCAGACTGAGAGATCATTTAAAGGCTCAGGACCCCTTTGTGGGTGTTTTTGGTTCATTAGCTGAGTGGAGCGGGACACCAGGAGTCTACAATATTGAACCTTGTCACAATATTCTAATTTTCTGAGATACTGAATTTTGGGTTTTCATTACCTGTAGGTCATAATCAGTAAAATAAAACGAAATAAACACTTGAAATATCACTCTGTGTGTAATGAATCTATATAGTACATGAGTTTCACTTTTTGAATTGAATTACTGAAATAGATTAACTTTTCGATGATATTCTTATTTATCAAGATGTACCTGTATACTGTTAACAAGCAGGGGAACGACACAGCTAAGAGATGTGAAAAGTTTGAACGTCAACCAGGTCGTCCCGTTTAATTTCAACAAAATGAAACCAAAACAGCGTACGTTAAACAAAAGGAAAACAGCCTTGATAGGTGAAGGTTAGCCATTCTTTAGTGTATGTCTTGGTCAGGAGGGAGCTCCATCTTGTGGTTAGCTCACTCCAAAGATAGAAGGCCTGTTTGTGAGGAACCTGGGACTTTTAGCAGTCTGACTGGAAGGGGCAGAGTCAGTTGCTCTTACGGGGTGTCTTCTTAGAGCTGTAGAGAGAAATGGGCATGACACGGTTAGTGACAGTACCCCTTCTCGTCTCGGGGTGGTATGACATACCTCTGGTTAGCTCAGAAGTTGCTCCTCTGCCGAGCATGCACAACAATAAATTTAAAAAGTAACATTTCAGATTTTTTGAATAGCGAGCAGCTTTTGTTGCTATCAAAAATATTTGCAGTGGCTAATTCTGTATTTTGGTAATTACTGGTCAAGAGACTTAGTGAGGAATCTGAGTGCCTGGGCTTGTGAATGTCCTGAATAAAAACCAAGATCCAGGCCTTTAATGACCTCTTAGGCACAGCCATCAGCAGTATGTCTGTCTGCGGAGAGAGTGTCGACCTCGTTGAGAGGTTCACTTACTTCGGCAGTGACAATTATGTCTCTGGTGACTCTTCCTATGAAGTTATTAGTCGGATTGGGAGAGCATGGGGGGTCATGAGGTCACGGGAAAGGAGTGTGTGGCGCTCCTGACATCTCTCAAAAGGATGAAGGTCCAAGTCTTTAGAGTCCTGGTGCTTCCTGTTTTGCTATATGGATGCGAGACATGGATGCTATCCAGTGACCTGAGACGAAGACTGGACTCCTTTGGTACTGTGTCTCTTCAGAGAATCCCTGGGTACCGCTGGTTGGACTTTGTGTTGCTCATGGAGTCCTGTATTGTGAGGGAGCAACAATTACAGCACCACAGTCATGGGGTGCGATTCCCCGAGGGTGGTCCAGCTCACAGGATCGTCATTGTTGAGAACCAGACCAAGGCGATGGCCACGTAACACCTGGCTGTAGCAGTTAGATGGTCATTTCCGGGGTGGTGGGACTGGACTGCGTGTCTGCCTGGGGGGGTTGCCTGTTTCATCGTGTGGTGGATGCAGCAACGTGCTGTACCAGTGCATGCTCCGCAACCTGACTGGTTATTATTTCTCCATAAAAAATGCCAACTTATTTCATTTTTATGATTAAGAAATTCTGCGGTGGGCTGGCGCCCTGCCCGGGGTTTGTTTCCTGCCTTGCGCCCTGTGTTGGCTGGGATTGGCTCCAGCAGACCCCCGTGACCCTGTAGTTTGGATATAGCGGGTTGGATAATGAATAGATGGATGATTAAGAAATTGAGGCACTAGTAAAACGATCCTCTTCAATAAAATCCCTGTGTGCGTCCAGGTGTCTGTGTGTGTGTGTCTTCTGGTGAAGTGCGCATGCGCGGGGCACGGTGCGATGCGCGATATTACTGTCAGAGAAAGTTACAGGCGTTTTACGGAAATACAAACCAGTATTACTGCGAGAGGAAATTAAAGGTACACAACACAGTGACTCATATTACAGCCACATACAAGCCAGTATTACTGTCAGAGGAGATTAAAGGGATATTACCGACGCGCACGCCTGTATTACCGCCAGAGAAAATTAAAGGTACAGTAATCCTTCCTCCATCGCGGGGGTTGCGTTCCAGACCCACCCGTGAAATAAGAAAATCCGCGAAGTAGAAACCATATGTTTATATGGTTATTTTTATATTGTCATGCTTGGGTCACAGATTTGCGCAGAAACACAGGAGGTTGTAGAGAGACAGGAACGTTATTCAAACACTGCAAACAAACATTTGTCTCTTTTTCAAAAGTTTAAACTGTGCTCCATGACAAGACAGAGATGACAGTTCCGTCTCACAATTAAAAGAATGCAAACATATCTTCCTCTTCAAAGGAGTGCGAGTCAGGAGCAGATGTCACAGAGATAGAGAAAAGCAAACAAATCAATAGGGCTGTTTGGCTTTTAAGTATGCGAAGCACCGCGGCACAAAGCAGTTGAAGGCGGCAGCTCACACCCCCTCCGTCAGGAGCAGGGAGAGAGAGAGAGAGAGTTTGTTTTTCAATCAAAAATCAATACGTGCCCTTCAAGCTTTTAAGTATGCGAAGCACCGTGCAGCATGTCGTTTCAGGAAGCAGCTGCACAAAAGATAGCAACGTGAAGATAATCTTTCAGCATTTTTAGACGAGCGTCCGTATCGTCTAGGTGTGCGAACAGCCCCCCTGCTCAATCCCCCTACGTCAGGATCAGAGAAAGTGCGCAAGAGACAGAGAAAAGTAAGCCGGGTAGCTTCTCAGCCATCTGCCAATAGCGTCCCTTGTATGAAATCAACTGGGCAAACCAACTGAGGAAGCATGTACCAGAAATTAAAAGACCCATTGTCCGCAGAAATCCGCAAAGCAGCAAAAAATCCGTGATATATATTTAAATATGCTTACAGATAAAATCCGCGATGGAGTGAAGCCGCGAAAGGCGAAGCGCGATATAGCGAGGGATTACTGTATATTACGGACGTTCAAGCCAGCGGACATACAAGACAGTATTACTGTCACAGAAAATTAAAGACACACAATGCACGGCAGCAGCCCATGAAGAACGGTCAGCTCAGCAAGTAAATATCAACAAAAGAAAGGCTGAAAGAAAGAAAAATACGACCAACAAAAAGAATGAGGTCAAAGTCCCTTGCCATTTAATATAGACTGTTCCTACTAATGTTTATACACTACTGTTCTAGCGCCCGTTATTGTAACGGGCTAAATGACTAGTTATTTAATAAAAAAACAAAGACTGGATTCTTAATATTGTATTATGCTTTACTGTAACTGTAACAGCATTAGCTGGCAATGAATATAAGTTCAAAAGTAAGAAGCTTTGTCAAGACTGCAGCACACGTGCAAGGGGGGTAATACCATGTGGGGGGACCTCACAGATTCGTGTGACCCACTGGGGGGACCCTAGAGCAGGGGTCTCCAACCTTCTTTTCCCCTGAGTGCTACTTTTACAAAATGAAAATGGCTGAGAGCTACTCATGTTTTCTAACATGTATTCTCATAACTTATTTCAACCCAAACAAACTGAATACGCTTGTTTTGCCTGAACATTTACAAAATGTTGGTGTCCACAGCTCACATTTTGCATTAAAACATCACAGAAAAATATTTAGTTCACCTGCAAGTTCATTTTGTATGTCTCTATGCATTGTCTAGCGTATCTCACACTATCGAATTAAAACATGAATGCTGTCAAAACAAAACAATGCAATTCCAAATCCACAGATATAACTTCTTCATTTGTCATTTTGTTCCATGTCACTGTGTCACTTTATTCACATGTCCAGTTACATGTGTGATGTGTTTTTAGTTAGTCAGATGACTGGCACCGAGGTGTATGGTGGAGTGGAGCCCCTCAGGTTCACTCTTATGGAGTCATTTAAATGTTCGTCTGTCAGTCTTGTTCTGAACTTTGATTTCATGACATTCATGTCAGACTCATAGAGGTATGGAGACCCAAACAAAGAAGACATTTTCAGAGCTGCTTGGTGAAGATTCTTATAATTATCTGGTTCTACTAAGCTCCAGAAATGCTGAGAATGCTGTTGAGACTTTAAGTGCACATTATTTTGAAGCTTTACTAATATATATAAAATCCAATGTCCCTCTGTCTGTATGTCTGTCCACTTTTCACAAGAGAACTACTTTTTGTAGTTAGTCCGTTTTTTTTTCTATAATTTGCTTGAACATTCCGGTTGATTTTGCGACTTCTCTCATTTCGCTATTTATCATAGTTCGCATGCGGTACCGATTGTTTTGCGTGTATCCGCGAAACAATGCGTGGGGGGATTGCTCTCCTCACTCACTCGCCAGCTTCGGGACGTGTTCCTTAATTCTGCTTAGCTAGCGAACGACGGAACAATTGAATTCAACTTTGTTTGATATCCTCTTTAATAAAACCCCTGTGTGCATCCAGTGCCCGTGTGTGTGTGTCTTCTTGTGATGTGCGTATGCACGGGGCACGGTGCGACGATTCAAAGGCCTCCTGACGCGTCACACAAGACAGAGAGGGCGGGACCTATAAAATATCGCACGGCCGATCCAATCAGATTTCGGTAAGTGACGTAAGACCTAAAACTTAAAACACGAAAAATCCAATCGGGTACTGAGACGCGGAGACCAGCTTCCCCATTGTTGTGCAAGTGTTCACTCTGAGGATGTCAGATTTGCGATTAAGAAGCTTGGCCCGGTAAAGTGTCAGTCGTTGAAGGGGTTTTCCTAAATATACGAATTTTCATGATATTACAATACGATGACTTTTAAAAGTACATTTATTTTCGAGCACATTAAATCAGTTGCTGGAGAGAATCTGCTGATTGCCCACTGTTGTGACAGAAAAGTAAACGCATATTACGGACAGCAAAGCCAGTATTACTGTCAGAGAAATTACAGGCATTTTACGGAAAAAATTTAATGAGGTAAAAGGTCCCTTGCCATTTAATATAGATTGTTCCTACTAATGTTTATGGACTACTGTTCTAGCGCCCGTTATTGTAACGGGCTTAATGTCTACTTTAAAATAAAGTGTTACTTAGGTCTTGATGAGTTTGAGTCCAGATATTCTCTTAAGTGTATGCCACATTGAAAAGTTAGATTGCAATTCAGATCGTGGATCGTGATTTTGTGTTAAAAGGTTCGTGATATTTTGACACCGCAGGGACTGCACCTAATTTCGCTGTATTTGTTACAATTACAATAGAGATATTCTGATATGGGGCGGCCCGGTGGCACAGTGGGTAGCGCTGCTGCCTCGCAGTAAGGAGACCTTCCCGGGTCCTCCCTGCGTGGAGTTTGCAGGTTTCCTCCCACAGTCCAAAGACATGCAGGTTAAGTGTATTGAAAATCCTAAATTGTCCCGTTTGTGTGTGTGTGTGTGTGCCCTGCGGTGAGCTGGCGTCCTGCCCGGGGTTGGTTTCCTGCCTTGCGCCCTGTGCTGGCTGAGATTGACTCCAGCAGACCCCTGTGTTAGGATATTGCGGGTTGGATAATGGATGGATGGATATTCTGATATGATTTTTTGGAAAGACTGCCCACCCCTAATTTGACTAATCAAGTTTTCAAATGCATGTAGGATTCATTAACCCTTTGGCGAGCTACCGGTAGCTCGCGAGCGACGTGTTGGAGACCCCTGGACTTGACGAATAAAAGCTGAAAGCCACTGTTGTGTAATACACAATATTTTTCACAATGTGTGGATGATACGAAGCCATTTAATATGACCTGATTTAAACCAACTTCATTAAATTCGAGGGTCTAGGCCTAGATCAGCAGCATCGAACCCTAGTGTTCAGGGGCCACACACGCACACGCCGTCAATTAAGTAATTAAGTATACAGTACGATAAAATAAAGCAATGCCCGCTGCCATTATATGAAAGGTAAATAAACTTGTTTAGATACAAAACACCGCTGCGAGATGAAGCTCCTGCAAAAAAGAAAACTCAAGGTGACCTAGGACGAGTGGGCATTCAGATCCCCATTGCAGACCGTGGCACGCATACTGCTATGCAGGTGATGGTCCAGCACAAAGTGACTGTCTGAAAGGACACCCGCGGCGCGCTCGTTTTATTTCCGCTCACCCACTCGGAATTCTCGCGCCAAGTTGATAACTCATTCAAATTAGCAACCGCGCCAAACGCCGCAGCGGGTCCCACGGAAATCGGGCACACTAGCACCTCATAACACCCTTCCCGGCTTCCTATGTACTTTAAGAACGCGTGGAATATGACACCACTGAGGTCCAACCCACTGAAAGAAAATAAAAGCTTTTGGAAATTAAATTCTACAGAGACGATAGAACGGAGACTTTTATTTTGACAAGATCTGCCTAACTAGATTACAGGAAGTAGATGCGCGCCGAGAGCTTTGAGTGGCAGCCTTCAAGCCGCACCCCCACAATTGTTGGTGACAACGTAGCAGCGGAATCTCTATCTTAGCGCCACTATCTAAGCCAGCTAATCGATCTCTGCTCAGCACTGAATTAGATAGCGGAACTTGCATCCTCTTCTACACATCCTGGTGGCGTATGCTCTACCGACTGTTCAGCTCGCTATCCCTTAAAACCCCGGCGTCTCTGTTTCGCTGCATTGTCCACGCCATGAAGCCGCAGGTGCTGTTCGTCCTCGGCGGCCCCGGGGCCGGGAAAGGCACCCAGTGCGCCAAGATTGTGGAGGTAAGAAGGGCGGATTGGGAACGCGATAATTTTAGCTTTAAAATAAAGTGATGGTCCCACGCGCCTCGGAAAGCCGATGCAGTGAACGTGGTGGATGTTTGAGGCGCGGTCTTTGTGTTAGGGCCCTGTACACAGAAAGGGAGCGATCTTCCAGGGCTCCGTGGGGATCTGACGTTTCCACTGGTGCCGGACTTAGCTGCTTTTACATCAAAACGGAAGTATTGTGGAAAAATAATACAATCTTTTTTTTTATCGTTGCACCAAAATATACAGCTCTTTTCTATAGCACCACATCATCTGAAGTCCTTTAACACTTTAACACATAGTACATTTACTTAAAATATCTTTTTTTATATATATTTGTAACGTGGTCAACTGAAGCAACTTACAAGAGATCACACTACAAATCCAAGCAGAATTTGAACCAATGACTCTGTGGTTACAGTATGTAGTATCTGCAGAGGAGATCAAAAGTTTTTTTTACATTTGGGGAATTTAGGATTTTGTTTATTTAACAGGAGACTCGCAACATTTCTGATTGCTCACTCAATGCTGCGACTTCTGGGTCCTGTTTGACCCATCTTAATCTGTGACGGTGTCTGTCTTTAATTTTCTCTTTTACAATTGACCGTGGACCCCAGCTCCCCAGAGATTTATTTTCTAAAGGGATGCTGCTCGCTGCTGTTGCCAACTGGCCACAATTCAACGAATTATTAATGTTAATCAGTTCCAGACTCCTTTGTTCACCTGCGTGTTTTACTGTATTTAGTGATTTTGTAAAATTGATATTTGTAAACAGAAATAAACTGAGAAGACTTGCTCACTAGATAAAAATTGAATTGATTAGAGAAAAAAAACTACAGTTATGTGAAATAGACCATTCAGTACTTTCATGAAAATTACACTTTAGTGATACCTCAGAAAGACATTCAATGGAAGATTTTACAATATAAAACCTTTTGGTGCCCTGGGCATCGTATTTTTCAGATGTCCACCCATAGCTAAAAAGCACAAAATGCGGGGTGATCTACAGAAATCAGAATTTTGTTTTGCGTATTTAATTGGAGACTGCAACCTTCTTTGATTCAACCCTCAGAATGTCTTTGAATGCCTGCTCAATGCTGTGGCTTCCTTGAACCTTGATTCCTTGATTCTCATTTTTGTGTGCCCTGAATATCAAGTATTTCACTCCAAACCCTTTTTTATATTTTTTAACTATCTTAACCGGAGACTGTGTCTAATGTTGTCTTTGATTCTGTTTTTAATTTCATAAAATATGTCCATGCACTTTAGTAATACTGAACAGAATCACACAACAAAACATTTTACAATGAAATGTAAATGAGTGTACTATACAATGTAATTTGCAGTAAAGTACATTCACTTATAATTATTATGTACACAAATAAATGTAGAGTAACATATTCAAATGAACAACTTTAATAACATTTCATTCAGTGATTCTTAACCTTTTTGGAGTCGCAGACCCTCCTTTAAGAATCTAATGAAAGCTATGGATCCTTTTCCCCTGAAATATTCACATAAATGCAACTTTGCATGCAATGAATATTACGTACTTTATTTAGTGATATTTTATTGCGTCATACATATATGACATACACAAAGTGTTATTAAACTTTTTAAAGTAAAAAACCTAAAAAAACCCCAATCCTTTATGGAAATAGTAATGGCCACTTATTATAATTATGAAATACAATCCTCTTGTGCAAATTAAAATAGGTCTACTACTACTATGTTTTCTACTACCATTATTACTACTACATCTACTTTAAATCAACAATACTGGGATGTATACTGAATATAAATGTTCATTTTTATCAGACCCTCATGGACCCCCTGGGGTTCCACAGACCTTAATGTTAAGAACCCCTGATTTAATTTGAAACTCAACACATTGGGTGAAATTAAATAAACAAGCTACACAAATAGATTGTTACGGGGTAGATTAATGCACCTCAAGCTTTACAGATCTAGGTTTGTGTGCTTGTCTGTTCATTTACATCATCTAGAATGTTTTTTGTCAGTTGTCTTTACTAATGAATTTCTTTGATTGCGTGTGGATGTGCCTCCATGTGTACATACGTACATTTATATTGAGAGAGAGAGACGGAAGGGTTAAGAACAAACCAACTCTTGATCCCAGATTAGGACCCAAGTTCAGCCTTGCAATAGGTGACACCTCAGCACCACACTAGTTTAATGGAAATACATTTTATATCTCAAACTACTACAAATTTTTGCAATTCAGTAGGCCTCGTCGTATAACTGGAAAAGTCACGGTTAAAATGAAAAATATTTTAAGGCAGTTACCTTTGGACAAAGGTCAAACTGTTATTGAAGGCTTTGGGGATACGTACTGGACCAAACGGGACCAAAATCGATAGCCCTGATCCGGAGCCCTCTAACAAGACAAACACGATGCAGTTTGCTTGAAAAAGATACGTAAATTGTTTCAGAAGTTATTATTGTTCATAGGTTTCCGCAGATAGACATACAGGCACCGTTCTAAAATCTGCTTTTTCTCAACATTTTCAAGCATCATAGAATCAGAATCTAAACTTAACTTGATAGCAAATTTTTTTTTACCTCATCACCAAAAGTCCATTTAACGTATATGCTCACGTACAAGTCTGGTCTTGTAACCCGAAAAATCGATCATAAAATCAGGCCCCGACTTATACGCCCGTTAATGTGTCACTTAAATTTTTTTTTCTTCTTTTACATCTTCAATTTTTTACACACACACACATATATATACTGTATATATATATATATATGGTTGCAATAGTTTACTGTCAAATAAATGCAAAGAGTACACGACACGTGTTTCGCCCTCATTCTGGGTGGAGTGTGTACACCTGATGAGCCCAGAATGAGGGCGAAACACGTGTCGTGTACTCTTTGCATTTATTTGACAGTAAACTATTGCAACCATTCTATGACCTGCTCTTCACAAACTGAGGGCACCGTGGCGGATGTTAGCAGATTGCTGGCCAACCACAAAGCGTTACCTGGTAGGTAACCACCCACACTAACAGATTGTGACACAGACTTCGAATGCCGTGAATGTAATTACCCCGATCTACATGCTGTCAAATAAACGAACCACACGCCGTGGCGCAACGTTAGGGGCATCGCCTCTGACGCTGACGTCCGAGGTTCGATTCCCGAGAGGGAGTGCAGTGGAGTGTGTACACCTGATGAGCCCAGAATGAGGGCGAAACATGTGTCGTGTACTCTTTGCATTTATTTGACAGTAAACTATTGCAACCATTCTATGATCTGCTCTTCACAAACTGAGGGCACCGTGGCGGATGTTAGCAGATTGCTGGCCAACCACAAAGCGTTACCTGGTAGGTAACCACCCACACTAACAGATTGTGACACAGACTTCGAATGCCGTGAATATATATATATATATATATATATATATATATACTGTATATAAAATCCAATGTCTGTATGTATGTCTGTCCACTTTTCACGAGAGAACTACTTAGCGGATTTAGATCAGGATTTTTTTCTAGAAGTTGCTTGAGCATTCCGGTTGATTTTGTGACATCTCTCATTGCGTTATGTATCATAGTTCACTTGCGGTACCGATTTATCCACGCAAATATGAGAGAGACACAGTGGGCCGAGAGGAGGGGGGCAGGGCCCTCCTCACTCATGTGCCAGCCTCGGAGCGTACCTTACATCCGCTTAGCTATCGAACGAGAGAACTACTTAATGGATTTAGATTGGGTTTTTTTCTATAATCTTCTTGAACATTCCGGTTGAATTTGTGACTTCTCTCATTGCACTAAGAATCATAATTCACTTGCAGGAGTGATATATTTGCACTAATCTGAGACAGGTTGCGGGCCGAGGGGAAGGGGGAAGCATGACGTCTGGAGTGGGGAATCGGTCTACCTCTGCGTTTTGGAGTGTTCCTTGCCTCCGCTTAGCTGGCGATTCATGTTTCTTTATTGATTTTTAAAGTTTGTCCTGTGTCACTACAACGCGGGCAGAGCCGCAGGGGATGGCTAGTAGTATCATATAAAAAGAATGATCGACCCTTTTGGGAAATTGGCAGTAAATCATTTTTTATGCACAAGTTTGAATGTATAATTTTAGTAAAGAAGGTTTAGAACATAAGATCCTGTTATAGTAATGGTGCAGTTTTAAAAGGTAATGTTAGTTTGTAATGTGAGTTTAGTTAAAGGATAGAATCACTTAAACATCAAATCTGAAAGGAAGACAGATTCACATTGGACTATCATCTTAATACATAATTCGCCAGTCTCCTCACTCACTCACTCACTCACTCACTCACTCACTCACTCACTCACTCACTCAATTCCGTCTGAAGCAGAAAGCGCAGTCGCCTTCTGCGCATGTCCGAAGCCGAATGCAGAGTCGCCTTCTGCGCAGCTGCCTGAAAAACCTTACAAGTCCGACATCGCGGCAGGCGGCAGATTTACGACCGCGAAAATTCAAAGAGAAAGGCGACTTCGACCGACATCCAACCCCAACATCGCGGCAGGCGGCGGATTTACGGCCGCAAAAATTCAAAGAGAATGGCGACTTCAATTAAAGCTCTAGAGGCCTGAAAGGCGATTTCGACTACAGCTTGAGGCCTTATTACGCATTCATTCAATTCACCTATATCAGGTTTGTGGTGCTTATACTTATTACTATTCTACTCGTGCCCGTTTCATCTTACGTTGTCGAAATGGGCTCTTTGTCTAGTTGGCAATAAGAAAAAGCAAAATCAAACTCCTTGTTAAAATGTCTGCTTGGTAACCCAGTGTTCATAGTTAGGACTCTTTATAAGTGCTCCCTAATTATATGCCTGCCTCAGTACTCCAAACTTCTGCAAATGATTATAAGTTACTAGCCAAGCCCTAAATCTAACCTTAACCTCTTTTGAAGATTGAGAGAAGCCCTTTTAGTGGTTAGGATTAAAGAGCTGGGTTAAAGTTAGCTAAATGAAGTCATAATCTCCTTTAAAGGCAAATACCACCATAGTGGCTGTATGATTGAAAGGCATAATACAAATTACGCATGTAAAGTCCTGTTTAGGACCTGGAATGTAGAAGTAAAATGTTTCCAGGCTCGGGCTCAGCCACTGACTTCCTATGTGACTGTGATTCATTTACTTAATTTATCAGTCTTCTTAATTTAGAAGAACTGAAGTCTATCTGTGAAGTATTTTTTTTAGTATACTTATGCAAGGTACTGTTAAAAAATGCACAGTAAGGGATTCCATCTCTTCCACTGACTCGTCCTGTGATTTATTCTGCCAGCATGCGAATCACAGAAATGAAGATTTATATCATGTCGGGGCATATTTGGAGCGGATAACAAAAGGATGCAAGATGTAAGCTCGACGGGCTTGTGATCTGAGAAGCATATTTTTTTTGTACCAGCTGGAATATCTGACAATAAGGAGAAATGCAATTTCAGGAACAACCAGTCAACCTTGTTAAATTCAAACCATCCTGGTTAAACTAGTGTGTTTTTCATTTTTTTGTTGTGTTTATAAAAACATTAGGTAATAAAATGTCTCTCTATTATAAAAGAAAATCTTGAGATGAGACTATTGCCAAGAGATTTTTTCAAGTCTTCCTCTCAACCATTTCCGGTTAACGGCCCGCGGTCTTCTCACCTCTCATTCGTGTGAATGTTTTTGTCACACACAGTTATTGTGCTCTCAGCTCTTATAAATTTTTACATATTCCTCACTTTAAGTTCCCAGTAAAAGAAGACTTATTATATCCAAATCTTTTTGAAGAATTTCATCCCGAAGGGTTATCAACAGAAGAAATGAGTACATGGGCAATCCTAGCACCGAGAAACAATGAAGTCAAACAAATTAACGTAATAATTGTCGATCGGTTACACGGCAGATTGGTTAAATGCGTATCAATAGACTATGCTGAAACAGTTGGTGGTGATGGTGCGGAAGAAAGGTAATGTAGTACATCTTCCACAGATAAAATTAGACACCAAAGGAGATCTTGATATGCCATTCGTATTAAACGTTTACAGTTTCCCATTAGAATAGCTTTTGCTATGACAATTAACAAATCACAGAGACAAACATTCGAAAAGTCGGTTTATTTATTAGAGAGAAAGAAACGATATTCACTCACGGGCAGTAATACGTTGTATTGTCACGACGTAAGTCCAAACACGGAATCAAAATTCAATGCGATATTGATGAAAAGTTGAATTTAAAAAATAGTTTTACAGTAAAAGTGTAAGTTTAAAAAGTGTTTGCGTGTTATTTCAAAGCCAAACAAAATGAAAATTTATAACGCAACGGATATCTCTAACACTACATGACACATTTTCTTTCAATTTATTACATCTTACTATTTTTTACTATGGTTAATTATTCGCTGTAATGTAAAATAGTTAGTTCTATTATGCATGTATAATAATTTCCATGAAAATAACAAACAGTTTAAATTGCACATCCGCTTTCCCATACGCGAGCGGCAGAGCCTTAAAGTGACTAGCGTGTAGCACCCGGCCGGGGGTAGGGGCAGAGCCCCCTAGTAATTGTAAAAAAAAAAAGGAATTTACGACTGGCATTGGCAATGTTGGAATGTTTTTAAAATAATTGAGTACAGTGCTAAAGTAAAGGGTTTGGCTTTAAGACAGATGGTTTAGTATTAACACAATCACGTAAGCAGACCAGGCAGGGGTGAAGAAAAAGTTTTGAGCCTGACCTTTAAGAGAAATGCCAGTAAAAGCAAAACCATTTTATCTTTTATAATCGCTTTGAACACTAATACAGTAATAAAAACATTTGCAGATCTCTTCTGTGGTACTGGCATAAAATGTTTTCTCTTGCTTTTGCCAACCCTCTTGGGTGGCTGACTTGACCTCTTCATCATTAGCTCAGTACGTTCTGTGAAAGTCGCTGTTCAGATTGGACAATGAATTGCTGGCATACTGGGCCAGATGTAGAGAATCGGGTCGGGTGGCATCTCTGAATTCAGTTGGTGGGTGTATAGTGGTCTGTCTTCCTTATTTTCTGGTTCTTCTTTACTACCACCTGACTGAAGCACTGTGCAGCCACCCGTGATGCTGGAATGCGTTGAATCCTTGCAGACAAAAGCCTGGAAAATAAAATAAAATAGCATAGAATAGACTGCCTAATGGGGGCTGGGTGGTCTTTTGCCCTTGGAACCCATATGGATTCTTTTTCTCCAGCTTAAACGGAGCTCATCTTTAGTGACTTGCATTGCAGCCTTATATATAAGGACACAATTCTTTTACTAATTTTAAATCATTGATTTATAAGACTGTATGGAATTATTTTTTTTTCTTTCTTTGAATCTTATCTTTTCTTGTAACTTTCTCTTTCACATCTTGCAAAGCACTGTGAGCTTACATCCTTTGTAAGAAAATGTTCCATAGAAGTAAATGTTGCTGTTGTTGTATTGTTGTGAAGGAGGATGAGAATGGCTTTTTGCTTTCCTTGCTGCTGCTTCTTAATTAAATTGTGGAAATCAGTGACTGGTTATGGGATGTATTTAAGTCATGTCACTCTATTATAATAAAGAAATCTTGGGTCCAGACGCGATCTTCTCGGAAGACGCTTTAAATTCCTGCGAGACTACTTGCCCTACTTACAAACAATTTCTCGAGACACTTTTAAAATCCTACGAGACAAGGAAATGAGACAAAAGGACAGCTGCTGTACAGGCTTTTAAATAACTGACGCGCAGCCCGGCACAAGCAGCAGCTGGCTTAAAGGGAGAGGGGGAATGACTCATTCACTACGGCTTTATTACTGGCAAATATCAAGAAATAAAAAATGAATGAAGTGAAAATAACAATCTCTTTAACTTGCATATCCAGTTAACCAAACCTGGGGGTTGGCGAGCGAAGCCCCCTAGTTTCTCTATATATAAAAGAAAATCCTGGAATGGAAAGCAAATGCAAGGCTACGATACGTGATCATCTTGAAAGATATTTTAAAGACCCGCGAGACCAAGGAGACTTACCACTGTGTGTCTCGCAGGGACTGTAAACATGAGACTTGGTGCCAAGAGATTGTCCCAGGGCCGTAGCAAAAAGGACCGGGGCTATATCGGCTTTAAAAGAATCAAAGGGCAGACCCCCCCCATTATACGTCCTGCAAGAAAGAGTTCAACTATGCCCGAGGCCAGAAATGAAAGACAGGTATTGCTTTTACAACGTCATGCGAGACCAGGCAGTGAGCCATCATTTAAAACAAGTCACCAGACCTCTAAGCTAGCAGTTGTTGGATTGCTTTTGGCAGGCAAGCATCATGTGCTCCGAGCCCTTAAAACAACGACATGCAACAGGCAGCAGAGGCAGCTAGCAAGCAGCAAAAAGACCGCAAATGATCTAATGGCATATCCTTAGTGTACGTTCAGCTGCAACACCCTTCACAACACGAGCAGCATTATACGTCTGGCAAGAAGAGATGTAACCACGTGCAGGGCAGGAACTAAAGAAACAAGTATTGTTTTTACAAAAGTTTTTAAAGTAAAAGTGAAAATAATGCATATGTAACAATTCCCAAGAAAATAACAATCTCTTTAAATTGTAGATTGCCTGCCTAAGGTAAAGTCATCCCTGATGAATGGGGACATGGGAATGAGGGGTCCTTTCATCGGATTAGCGCTATTTCAGATGTGGAATGGCAAAATGGAGGCAGCTTGATGAATGAGGTCTCCAGGACTTGAAACAAATCCAAATCATATTACTGTATGTGATATCATCTAATGTGAAATTCTACTCTGTACTTCTAGAATTTTTATTTTTATACTGTATTGAGGATTTATTCTGTTCTATGTATTGTATTATATTGACCCCCTTCTTTTTGGCACCCACTGCACACCCAACCTACCTGGAAAGGGGTCTCTCTTTGAACTGCCTTTCCAAAGGTTTCTTCCATTTTTTCCCTACAAGGGTTTTTTTTTTTTGAGTTTTTTCTGGTCTTCTTAGAGAGTCAAGGCTGGGGGGCTGTCAAGAGGCAGGGGCTGTTAAAGCCCATTGCGGCACTTGTTGTGTGATTTTGGGCTATACAAAAAATAAATTGTATTGTACTTCCGGTAAACCAAACCTGGGGGTTGGCGAGTGAAGCGAACAGGGGGCGGAGCCCCGTAGTAATCAGTAAAAACAATGTCCTCAAGCGTTAAGGTCATAAACTATTGTGCAGGAGATCCTAATGACACTGACTTGGATGTTGAACTTCTTCTTTGTTGCAGGAGAATCACCAGGCTTCCATTGTTTGGGTTGTTGTTTGTATTCCTTGTCTTAGTAATTTATCGTAAATTTCCCCCAATTTGAATTCATTAACTTGGAATCTTCCTTGAAACACTGGATTTGATAACTGGGTCGGCCTGTTTACTGCCAGTGTCTAAAACAAAGAACAAAAATTAGCATGCGGTGGCACAAGGGAAAACACGCACAATATCTGCATCTTAAGCCTCAGCGGCTTCTCTAAATTATTGGCCCTTTTGAACAAGCCTGGGTCTTGGAACTCTGTCATGCGAGACGTGGTTCCTCTTACTGAGACACTGTTTTCCTGGGAGCCCATGCATTTATATATCATCTCAACCAGAAGAGGCGTGGCTTAGTTGAGTGGGGGTATGGCTGAGGTGCTCTCCTTGCACGGCTTCTCGGAGCTACGGGGGAGTAACGAGATGGTATTGTTAGCGTTGGTGCCTCTTCTTGTCCTGGTGGGTTATTGCATACCTTATCTGAGTCTGCAGTGTGGTGTAGTGGTTAAAGCTTTGGCCTTCAGACCCTAAGATTGTGGGTTCGAAACCCGCTACTGGCATCGTGTAACCAATTGTATATTTATTGTAAGTCAGCCAATTAAGTAAATGTAAATGCGTTATAAATGTAGCTTAACAATATAAATTATCTATTATATAATGCCTTTCCTGTCTTATCTATCTATCTATCTATCTATCTATCTATCTATCTATCTATCTATCTATCTATCTATCTATCTATCTATCTATCTATCTATCTATCTATCTATCTATTATATAGTACCTTTCATATCTATCTATAAGTGTGTGTGTGTGTGTATGTATATATAAATATATATATATATATATATATATATATATATATATATATATAATATATAACCTAAAATCCAATGTCTGTCTGCTTTTCACAAGAGAGCTACTTAATGGATTGAACATTCCGGTTGATTTTGCAACTTCTTTCATTGAGCTAAGTATCATAGTTCGCTTATGGTACCAATTTATTTGTGTAAATCTGAGAGAGGCTGGGGCTGGAGGGGGCCTCCTCCTCCTCCTCACTCACACGCCAACCTCCGTTCAAGTTGCTCTACCGCTCGCCACGTGTTGGAGTGCACCTTGCCTCCACATAAATAGCAATACCTGTTTGTTCAGCAGACATTATCACCTACAGATTGTTAAGGACTAACGTTTCTGATCTTTGAGAGAGAGATCAGAGCTCCATGTGTTTTAGAGGGTAGCTGCTGGTTGACAGAGATATCACAGCCACGTGCTCTTCTCCCCAAATGAGGAACGCTCTCCCATCAGAGCTGAACACCATCAGATAGAGTGGCGACGTTTGACGGTGGAGCATACCTTTCTTCCGCTTGGCCATAATTACATTTTTTCAAATTTTTTTTTATTAATTTTTAAAGTTTTTCTTGTTTCACTAATTACGTGGGCCGAGCCGCGGTGGACAGCTAGTAGTTAATAAACAGACAAGTGTCTACATGAAAACATATCCATATATACATTGTTCATGGTTAATTTAACAATTTGAAAGTTCTTTTAACATTGGACTTTTTTTTGTGTGTAGAAATTTGTAATTCATGCATTTTTACTACACAGGATTTAATCTTTGACTGCTTCATAAATGATGCGGGCTCTGCATCGGTCTGTCGTGGTGAAAAAGGAGCTGAGCCATAAGGCAAAGCTCTCAATTTACCAGTCGATCTGTGTTCCTACCCTCACCTATGGTCATGAGCTATGGGTAGTGACCGAAAGAATGAGATTGCAAATACAAGCGGCTGATATGAGTTTCCTCCTCAGGGTATCTGGGCTCTCCCTTAAAGATAGGGCGAGAAACTCAGTCATCCGGGAGGAGCTCAGAGTAGAGCCGCTGCTCCTCCACATCGAGAGGAGTCAGATGAGGTGGCTCGGGCATCTGATCAGGATGCCTCCTGGACGCCTCCCTGGTGAGGTGTTCTGGGCATGTCCAACCGGGAGGAGGCCCAGGGGAAGACCCAGGACACGCTGGAGGGACTATGTCTCCCGGCTGGCCTGGGAACACCTCGGGATTCTCCTGGAAGAGCTAGAAGAAGTGGCCGGGGAGAGGGAAGTCTGGGCATCTCTGCTCAAGCTGCTGCCCCCGCGACCCGACCTCGGATAAGCGGAAGAAAATGGATGGATGGATGGATGGATGGATGCTTCATAAATCGATACCAGTGAATACCCCGAAACATTTTGAAATCTAAATTTTTCAGTTTTTAGCAAAATATGAAACATACATGCTAGTCCATTGTTAATGTTCAAAAACTCTGATTTAATTTTCAAATTAACTTTATTCTAATACTTAATTGCAGCCCAGAAAGCCAGTCTCTTCAGCATTTGGCACAAGGCAGGAACTAATTGAAGAGCTCAGTTCCAAAATCAGCTAAGTACAAAAGATACATTTTGGAGATAAATAGGAAAATCTGGGTCCGTAAGCAGATTTTGAAACTAAATCCCTAAAACTATAGCGCTACACTGTTGCAATTAACAGGTTTTGAAGCTCAAACATATTTTCGGCGCATGACCAACTGCATGAAAAGTCACAATCACGTGTTCACTAAATTTTACCAAAAGGTGTAATTAGCAGATTTTGAAACTCACATCTTCAATTATAGATGGAGTGCCAGTCCTTCACAGGTCACATCTTATACACACACATGGCCAATTCAGAGTCATTAATGAACTTAACATGTGCATGTGTTAGGAAGCTGGAAAACCTGGAAACAATCCACATGTTACACAGGAAGAACGTGTAATGTCTATAGACATTTGGGCTGAATTTAAACCCTGCATTTTGGATCACAAAGTCAGTCACTTTAACCGCTGGTCATTGTCACCCTGAATTTAACATTTACATTTTATTTCTTCTTCTTCTTCCTATATTGGCATAAGTCGCTTTGACATATGAATGAGGGAATGAAGTATATTTTCATTTGATAAAACACAATTTGTATTGGGTCATTGGCTGTTAGGAGTTTGCATGTTTTCCCCGTATTTGTGTGTGTTAGGTTAGTCGTTGATTTTTAAATTCACCCTGTGTGAGTATGGCATACTCAGTGACTTACTGCGCCTCGGGATGGGCCCTGAACACAAATAAGCAGGTTTGAAAACTTTATTTATGTTAATTGTGACAGTTGTCTCTTGGTGTTTCTACATAATAATAGACCTGAAACTGGCTTAAGATGCAAGTTGCGTAATCTGCCTGGAGATGTTAGCTACTTGGAGGGGTTAGGTGAGAGTATTCATCAGCAAAAGAGTCGTTACTTATGTTGTAGTCTGTAGTTTTAACGGCTGCATTTTTCAGGATACAAAAGCAGTAGGGGACAAAAGCTAGTAAAACTGGAAAGGCCAGTTCTTATAAAAGCTTTGTAAGGAATTGTTAAATTCCAAAGATGTCACCAAATGTCAGGAAAGCTCTTGAAGTTAATCATCACGTCAATTTTATTTTTTTACAGTAGCATCTAAAACAGTGTATTATAAATAACATAAAGCTGTTGACAAGTATGGTATACAGTAATCCCTCCTCCATCGCGGGGGTTGCGTTCCAGAGCCACCCGCGAAATAAGAAAATCCGCGAAGTAGAAACCATATGTTTATATGGTTATTTTTATATTGTCATGCTTGGGTAACAGATTTGCGCAGAAACACAGGAGGTTGTAGAGAGGCAGGAACGTTATTCAAACACTGCAAACAAACATTTGTCTCTTTTTCAAAAGTTTAAACTGTGCTCCATGACAAGACAGAGATGACAGTTCTGTCTCACAATTAAAAGAATGCAAACATATCTTCCTCTTCAAAGGAAACAGAGAGGAAAGCAAACAGTATGCGAAGCACCGCCGGTACAAAGCTGTTGAAGGCGGCAGCTCACACCCCCTCCGTCAGGAGCAGGGAGGGGGAGAGAGAGAGAGAAAAATCAATACGTGCCCTTTGAGCTTTTAAGTATGCGAAGCACTGTGCAGCATGTCACTTCAGGAAGCAGCTGCACACAGAAGGTAGCAACGTGAAAATAATCTTTCAGCATTTTTAGACGAGCGTCCGTATCGTCTAGGTGTGCGAACAGCCCCCCTGCTCACACCCCCTACGTCAGGATCACAGAAAGTCAGCGCGAGAGAGAGAGAAAAGTAAGTTGGGTAGCTTCTCAGCCATCTGCCAATAGCGTCCCTTGTATGAAATCAACTGGGCAAACCAACTGACGAAGCATGTACCAGAAATTAAAAGACCCATTGTCCGCAGAAACCCGCAAAGCAGCGAAAAATCCGCGATATATATTTAAATATGCTTATATATAAAATCCGCGATGGAGTGAAGCCGCGAAAGGCGAAGCGCGATATAGCGAGGGATCACTGTAGTGATTAAATTGACAGTTCAGTGATAGAAGATAATTAACATTGTCTTAGTAAAACACTAGGGGGCTTCGCCCCCTGCTTGCTTTGCTCGCCAACCCCCATGTTTGTTTTTCCAGATACACACTTTAAGATTTTTTTTTTTCCTTTGAATTGTTGCTGTTTCATTAATTTCACTTTTATTCCTGAACTTCTGTAAAAACAATATTTGGAATCTTTCAAGTCCCAATGTGCTGAATCTTTTTAATGAGGTCAGTGAGACTTGTGTTTAATGACTTTGTACCATAATACAGGACAGGTTTCTCTGATTGGAATTTCAGCACAGACAAATCGATCCACATCATCAGTAGTTAAATTTTTTTTTTGCAAAGTAACCAATAAATGCATGTGAGGTAAATTCCGTTTTTGAAATTCTCTTGACTTAAACTTCAAAGCCTTACAATATTTACATACTTCTGACATATCACCTATGTCCATATATTCGAGCGCTCAAAAGGCTCCTATCAATTATGGAGAATCCAATGCATCCACTAAACAATGTCATCTCCAGACAGAGGAGCAGCTTCAGTGACAGACTGCTGTCACTGTCCTGCTCCACTGACAGACTGAGAAGATCGTTCCTCTCCCAAACTATGCGACTGTTCAATTCCACCCAGGGGGGGGTTAAACATTAACATTCTAAAAAAGATGGCGCCGACTGTTGAGGCACGCCGTCAGCCACTCTGGCTTTTGTGTTTCTTGTTACTCCTGCTTTTTTCTCGGCTTACTTACTCCTGTGATGCTCTTCCTGACTCGATCATTCGTTATGATCGCTTCACCCTTTTGGCTCTTCGAACGAGTGCGGGGGTTTCTCGACATTTGACTCCGGAGTTCAGTCAAACCTTTGGCCGACTGTTTGAGGAAGTCCCGGCCTTCCTCGTCACTGTCCACGGCTTGGCCGGTCGCCGATGGAAACGCCGCCGCCGTGGGAAGCGTGGAGGCACCAGGGCTCGGCTCCGAGCCTCCCGGATCCTCTCTAGGAACAACTCTCCTGGCTCCCAACATGAGTCAATGCTCCCGAAATGCCTCTTGCCCTCGGATGCTCCGGTACACTTCCCTGCCTCGCTCCGTCACCGCCGCCGGGGAGTGAACTTTAACAACCTACGCCGCATCACGACAATGTCAGCCGCCACGGCTGGTGCGTCTTTGTTAACGTCGTCCCAGCCGGTTCGTTTTTCACATCCCCGGCTGGATTTATTTTGTGGAATGAATTCTAAGCTGCGTAAAGTGGATTTTAATGTTCTGCGTCCTGTACAGAGATTTACTTCACAGTCATTGGTTAAATTTGAACTATTTAACTCTCAATCTATCAGCAATAAATCCATACTGATTGAAGAACACATCAGGGAAAAAGGACTTGACTTCATGTGTCTGACAGAAACCTGGCACCAGTCAGAGGTTTACTCTGCCTTAAATGAAGCCTGTCCACTTGGCTACAGTTACTTGGAGGCAGCTCGCAGCACTGGGCGTGGTGGTGGAATAGCTGTTATCCACCGTCAGGACCTGGGGTTGTCCCCTATCTCGATACCTGCAATATCTTCCTGTGAGTGCCTTGCATTTAAATGTAAGCCCCCGTTTCCCCTGACTGTTCTCCTTATCTATCGACCTCCAAAACCCAATTCTGCCTTTATTCCGGAAATTACTGATCTTCTCACAACACTCTGTGCTACTTCTGCCAACATCATAATCTTAGGAGATATAAATATTCATGTTGACAATCCCACAGGTTATCTCACTGCTGATTTCCTTGAGCTGCTAGATTCTCTCAACCTACAACAACATGTTGATGTTCCCACACATTCTAGGGGTCACACTCTTGACTTGGTCATTTCAAACTGTCCCCCAATCAGGAATCTACAGGTATTTGATCTTGGTATTTCAGACCACAAAGTTGTGTCATTGGAGCTGCCCTTTTTCTCCTCCCGTATCAAACCAAAACGACAGATCTACTTCAGAAATCTGAAGAATATCAATGTGGATGCCTTGGCCTTGGACCTTACATTTCTCTCCTCTGACTTTATCAGCTCCCTCTCTGTTGCTGACCTTGTGGATTTTTACAACCAGTCCCTGAGCAGTCTCCTGGACTTCCACGCCCCTTTAACATCTAGGTCCGTCTCATTCTCGTGCTCAGCACCTTGGTATACCTGCGAGCTGCGAAAAATGAAGGCGGCTGGGCGTGTCCTTGAGCGGCGGCTCAAGGCCTCTGGGCTGACTGTCCATAAACAGGCTTACAGAGAACACATGAGAGCGTATGCAGAAGCTCTGAAGGTTGCACGGTCCAAGTTTTATTCCACCATCATCAGAAATGGCTCCAGCAACCCTAAAAAACTTTTTTCAACCATAAATCATCTTGTCAAACCTCCTTTACCTCCCCATTCTGAGACCACTGATGACAGATGCAACATGTATATCAACTTTTTTAAACAAAAAGTTGATAATATCCGTTTACACCTCTCTACCAAGGATATCTTGCCCTTCCCAACTGTTGACTCATTGTCTGAGACCGTCCATCCTCTTTGCTCTTTCTCTGTTGCCACACAGGAAGAGGTGGAGGATGTCATCAGGAAAATGAAACCGTCTACTAGTTCCCTGGACCCTTTCCCCTCACCCTTGCTGAGGGCCAACATTTCTGCCATCTCTCCACTTATCACCAGGATAATAAATCAGTCCCTCCTGGCTGGCCATATTCCTTCTGCACTAAAAACTGCTGTCATCAGACCTCTACTGAAAAAATCCACCTTGGATCCTGAAGTTCTCTCCAATTATAGGCCCATCTCCAATCTTCCATTTCTCTCCAAAGTCCTGGAAAAAATAGTTGCAGCACAACTTCACGATCATCTCAAACTGAACAATCTGTTTGAAAAGTTTCAGTCTGGTTTTCGCCCTGGCCATAGCACTGAAACAGCCCTGGTCAGGGTCACCAATGATCTTCTGATGACGGCAGATACTGGTTCACCTTCACTACTTATCCTCCTTGACCTGACAGCTGCTTTTGACACAATAGACCATAACATCCTTCTTCACCGCCTGCAATACACTATTGGACTCTCAGGAATTGTTCTAAATTGGTTTACATCATACCTGACTGGCAGAACTGAGCATGTCGCCCTTGGCAGCGCAAAGTCCCACACCCACAACGTCGCCTGTGGTGTTCCACAGGGCTCTGTGCTGGGCCCTATCCTTTTTACTATCTACATGCTCCCCCTTGGAACTGTCATTGGCAGACATGGTTTATCGTTCCATTGCTATGCCGATGACACTCAGCTTTACCTCAGGACTACTCCCACCTCCTCTACTGCTCCTCTGCCAACATCTACATTGTCTACCTGCCTGGAGGAGATAGAGGCTTGGATGAGGCTCAATTTTCTTCAGTTGAACAGATCCAAAACAGAAGCCATCTTAGTTGGTACATCACATCATCTTCGCTCTTCTACCATCACCAGTATTACTTTCTCTGGCCAAAATATTCCTCTTTCCACATCTGTTACTAATTTGGGTGTTAGAATGGACTCCCAACTTACTTTTGACACCCACATCAAATATCTCTGTAAGTCATCTTTTTACCATCTCAAGAACATCGCCAAACTCCGCCCATTACTCACCCTGGCAGATGCAGAGAAGCTCGTCCATGCCTTTGTCTCTTCCAGGCTGGATTACTGTAATGCACTCCTCATTGGGATTCCTGGCAAGAGTATCCAGAGACTCCAGTATATTCAGAACAGCGCTGCCAGGATCCTGATGAGGGTGCGAAAGTATGATCACATCACCCCAATCCTGAAAACCCTTCACTGGCTCCCTGTTTCATTCAGAATAGAGTACAAGGTCTCCCTTCTTACCCATCAGTGCATTTATGGACATGCCCCTCTTTATCTACAGGAACTCCTTACCCCCCATAACTCCTTACGTTCCCTCCGCTCTGTACTCACTAACACTCTTCAAGTCCCCAGAACTAAGCTCAGCAGCATGGGTGACAGGGCGTTTTCATCGTTGGCGCCGAGGCTGTGGAATGCCCTCCCTGATTACCTGAGAGCCCCACAGTCGACTGAGGCCTTTAAGCGAAACCTAAAAACTCATCTTTTTAGAAAGTCATTTTGTTAAAGTATTTTATAGACTCTTCTGTTCTTTTTTTTTTATTTTATTATTCTATTTTTACTCTGTAGCACTTTGGGATTGCTAAAATATAAAGTGCAATATAAATAAAATTTATTATTATTATTATTATTAACATTATACAAAGTTATTGTCTGTTATACCTGCATTGTTATTGCAGTTTAATATTGTTTTTGTATCAGTATGCTGCTGCTGGAGTATGTGAATTTCCCCTTGGGATTAATAAAGTAATCTATCTGTCTATCTATCTATCTATGTTCGCCTTTTCGTTATTTCTCAGAGTAATAATTTCTCTTTCTTAGCGCTAATGTGATATTTACTTTCTTTTTTTGACACTGTTGTTTTGTGTAAATGTTTTAATACGAAAGGCATATCAAGATCTCCTTTGTTGTCTAATGTTATCCCCTGAAGATGTACTACATTACCTTTCTTGGATACATCCTTCTTTGAACAGTAATTCAGCCGGTGGACGACCAGACAGTGTTAATGATTGTAGATATTCTACGGGATATTGTAAGTTGATGTTTTCATCTTCTGCACCATCGCCACCAACTGTTTCAGCATAGTCTATTCATATGCCTTTAACCAATTTTCGCGTTATTTCGTTAAACTTTATCATTTCTCGGTGCTAGGATTGCCTGTGTACTCATTTCTTCTGTTGATAACCATTTGGGATGAAAGTCTTCAATAAGATTTGGACATAATAAGTCTTCTTTTATTGGGAACTTAAAGTGAGGAAAACGTAAAAATTTATAGGAGGTGAGAGAGCAGGAACTATGTGTGACAAAAGCATTCACACGAATGAGAGGTGAGAGGACCGTGGGCGTGGTTAAAAAATGGTTGAGAGGAGGGCGGGGCTTGAAAAAATCTCGTGGCCAAAATCTCGTCTCATGGGATTTGAGAAAATCTCTTTGAAAAAGTCTTGTCTCACAAGGATTTCCTTTTATAATAGAGATATATATTTTTTTTCTCATTGGTCTTATTTAATATTCTAATTTTCTGAGATACTGAATTTTAGTTTTCATTACCTGTAAGCCATTGTCAGCAAAATGAAAAGAAATAAAACGCTTGAAATATATCACTCTGTGTGTAATAAATCTATATAATATAGGAGTTTCACTTTTTGAATTGAATAACTAAAATACATTAACTTTTCAATGATATTCTACTTTATCGAGGTGCTCCTGTATGTGCTGAATGATTCGAGTCTTCTGAGGTAAAAGAGTGCAAAAGAGCTTAGATGTTAGCATGTCCAAGTGTAAGTTGCCGGCATTACGACTCCATTTTCTGTGTCAATCTTATTTACAGTATCTCACAAAAGTTTGGACATTTTTCACTTAGCGGTGTACTCACTTTTGTTTCCAGCGGTTTAGACATTAATGGCTGTGTGTTGAGTTATTGTGAAGGGACAGCAAATTTACACTATTATACAAGCTGTACATGGAATACTTTACATTGTATCAAAGTGTCATATCTATAGCGTTGTCTAATGAAAAGATATAATAAAATATTTACAAAAATGTGAGGGGTGTACTCACTTTTGTGAGATACTGTATGTATTGTATGCAAAAAGTAAGCTGTAGATTTTTTTGCGTTGTAAAAAGTCTTGTAATTGAGAGTGTTCTCACCTGGTCTCGCATTGTTTGACTGGATGTTGACTGCTTTTTTATTTGTTATTTTTTTTAAGAACTGCTTGAACAGAAAGTCTCCAGGATCTCAAATTCTTCAGGTTTCAGGTATTAGTGACTGCCCTGTGAAAAGGGCAGTGAATGCTTCAGTAGGTCTTGCAAAGCACAGTATGCTTTTGTTTTTTTTAAAGCCCTGACAAGTGGCTGGAATTTACTGTGTCATTCGACCAGCAATGCATTTTGTATAATCCTGGAGTCAGCTCTTGGATGAAGGACACACCCGCAGCAAAAGCAGGATTTATAATTAAGAGAGATCTCCCTACCGGTGTTGATCTTGGGTGTTGCCTGCCAAGTACTGTACACATTGCCTTCTTACAAGGAAGTGCTTCAGGACGTAGGGATCAACAGTTAAACTAAGAAAGCAATCCAGCTCTGAAAAAGAAAAATTTTGGGCTTGGATCATTTGGTTATTTATGAGGCAAAAGTATACATTTACATGCAATCTATATGTGTGTTTGTGTCTTTCCATTTAATATACAGTTAGGTCCATAAATATTTGGACAGAGACAACTTTTTTCTAATTTCGGTTCTGTACATTACCACAATGAATTTTAAATGAAACAACTCAGATGCAGTTGAAGTGCAGACTTTCAGCTTTAATTCAGTGGGGTGAACAAAATGATTGCATAAAAATGTGAGGCAACTAAAGCATTTTTTGAACACAATCCCTTCATTTCAGGGGCTCAAAAGTAATTGGACAATTGACTCAAAGGCTATTTCATGGGCAGGTGTGGGCAAGTCCATCGTTATGTCCTTATCAATTAAGCAGATAAAAGGCCTGGAGTTGATTTGAGGAGTGGTGCTTGCATGTGGAAGATTTTGCTGTGAACAGACAACATGCGGTCAAAGGAGCTCTCCATGCAGGTGAGAGAAGCCATCCTTAAGCTGCGAAAACACGAAAACCCATCTGAGAAATTGCTCCAATACTACGAGTGGCAAAATCTACAGTTTGGTACATCCTGAGAAAGAAAGCAAGCACTGGTGAACTCAGCAACGCAAAAAGACCTGGACGTCCACGGAAGACAACAGTGGTGGATGATCGCAGAATCATTTCCATGGTGAAGAGAAACCCCTTCACAACAGCCAACCAAGTGAACAACACTATCCAGGGGGTAGGCGTATCGATATCCAAGTCTACCATAAAGAGAAGACTGCATGAAAGTAAATACAGAGGGTGCACTGCAAGGTGCAAGCCACTCATAAGCCTCAAGAATAGAAAGGCTAGATTGGACTTTGCTAAAGAACATCTAAAAAAGCCAGCACAGTTCTGGAAAAACATTCTTTGTACAGATGAAACCAAGATCAACCTCTACCAGAATGATGGCAAGATAAAAGTATGGAGAAGGCGTGGAACAGCTCATTATCCAAAGCATAGCACATCATCTGTAAAACACGGTGGAGGCAGTGTGATGGCTTGGGCGTGCATGGCTGCCAGTGGCACTGGGACACTCGTGTTTATTGATGATGTGACACAGGACAGAAGCAACCGAATTAATTCTGAGGTGTTCAGAGACATACTGTCTGCTCAAATCCAGCTAAATGCAGTCAATTTGATTGGGCGGCATTTCATGATACAGATGGACAATGACCCAAAACATACATCCAAAGCAACTCAGGAGTTTATTAAAGCAAAGAAGTGGAAAAATTCTTGAATGGCCAAGTCAGTCACCTGATCTTAACCCAATTGAGCAGGCATTTCACTTGTCGAAGACTAAACTTCAGACAGACAGGCCCACAAACAAACAGCAACTGAAAGCCGCTGCAGTAAAGGTCTGGCAGAGCATTAAAAAGGAGGAAACCCAGCATCTGGTGATGTCCAGGAGTTCAAGACTTCAGGCTGTCATTGCCAGCAAAGGGTTTTCAACCATGTATTAGAAATGAACATTTTATTTCCAGTTATTTAATTTGTCCAATTACTTTTGAGCCCCTGAAATGAAGGGATTGTATTTAAATAAAATGCTTTGGTTGCCTCACATTTTCATGCAATCGTTTTGTTCACCCCACTGAATTAAAGCTGAAAGTCTGCACTTCAACTGCATCGGAGTTGTTTCATTTAAAATTCATTGTGGTACAGAACCAAAATTAGAAAAAAGTTGTCTCTGTCCAAATATTTATGGACCTAACTGTATAGGGGGGGACTCAAAAATAATAAGATTTTTTTTTTTAAATCATATATTTCTCTGAATATTTCCAAAATTGAATCACCCCTCAAAATACTCTCCCTGAGACACAATACACTGGTGTCCCACCAGTTTTTCCGTTGTTCAAAACTGTTCTGAAACTCTTGCAAAGTGATAACCTTCAGTGCCTCCGTCGTTTGCTTCTTGACCTCCTCTACATCCTGAAAATGTTTAACTTTAAGGTCCCTCTTCATTCTTGGAGATAATAAAAATTTGCAGGCCGCAAGGTCCAGGAGGTAAGGGGGGGTGGATGGAAAACCGTTGTCATCCCGTTTCTTATGAGAAACTGCCACACACTCAGTGCTGCACTGTCGTGATGCAGAAGCCAATCGGCTGATCGCCGCAATTGGGGTCATTTTCTCCACACTGCATCACACCATCGCTTGAACACTTAAGTTTAAAAAAGACCCTTGGCCTGGTTAAAAGCTTCTTCTTTGAAAGCCTTTCAAAGCATTGTGACAGCTTCTGCTGCTGTTTTCCCCCAAAGGAAACGGAACTTGACAGTTGCAAACACCTTGTTCTTTCAAGTCTGCCATCACAAAATCAGTGAAGACAGTAACAGAGGCTCAAGAAAAAAGAAATGACACTGACGTTACAGGCCTTTCCCCAAGGGCGCCGCTTGCCCAAATGATGCAGAGGGCAGTCTACTACAAGTACATAGCCAGAAAAATGTCAGAACTAACGCCTCTCCTGAAAAAATTCTCATTATTTTTGGGTCCCCCTTCGTATGTGTGGCTGTATATACTGTGAGTGTATATAATAACCCCTGTCACTTTCTGTGCACTTTATTGGGTTGTAGATTTACTTTGAAATGAATACATTTGCCACTTATGTCCATCAATCTACAATCAGTAATGACAAAGTGAAAACATATTTTCAGAAAGGTTTGCAAATTTATTAAAAATCAAAAACTGAAATCTCCTATTTATAATAAGTATTTACAGCCTGTAATTCAGTACTTTTGTAGAAGCCCCTTTAGCAGGAATTGTAACTTGGAGTCGTATTGGGTAAGTCTCTCTGAGCTTTACACACCTGGATTTGGGCAGCTTATCTAATTCTTCCAGGTAGATCTTCTCAAGTTCCATTTCATTGGATGGAAAGTGCCTGTAAACAGCCATCTTCAGGTATGGGTTTTGGTTGGGCCACCTGAGCACACTCGGAGGCTTGTCTCAAAGCTGCTCCTGTGTTTTACTCAGGGGAGCAGGTTTTCTTCAAGAACCTCTCTGTATTTGGCTGCATTCAGCTTACCGTCGCTTTTGACTTGTCTCCATGTCCCTGCTACTGAGAAGCACCCCCATAGCGTGATATTGCCACTACCATGCTTCACTGGTGATGAGCAGTGCCTGGTCTTTGTCAGACAAAGTGCTTGGAGTTTCTGCCCAAGGAATTCAGTTCTTGCCCAATCAGACCACAGAATCTTTTTCTTCATGCTCTCTGAGTCCTTTAAGTTCTGTCATATGCCTTTTATTCAAGAGTGTCTTCCGTCTAGCCGCTTTGCCGTAAACACCTGATTGTTGGAGAATTGCTGAGATGGTCGTCGTCCTGACAGCTTCTCGCCTGTCAGCAGAGGACTTCTGAAGCTGAAGTTAGAGTGACTGTTGAATTCATGGTCCTTCTTACCCGGTTACCGAGTGTGGCCAGACAACCAGTTCTAGGAAGAGTCCTGGTAGTTCCAAACATCTTCCATTTCACGATTCTGGAGCCCACTGTTTTCCTAGGAACACTCAAAGCTTTACAATAGTTTTACCTTCTTGCCCCGATTTGTGCATCACCAGAATTAGATTGCGGAGGTCTATAGTACAAGTACTTGGAGGTCCACATCAATGACAGGTTGGACTAGTCTTGGGACACAAAGGTACTAGAGAAGAAAGGGCAGAGCAGGGGCTTTTTTTTCTTAGGACACTGCACTACTTTAAGGTGAGATGTGACATACTTCACATCTTCTACAACTCTGTGATGGCCAGTGTGGTGTGCTGGCCTGGTAACATCACGTCCAAGGAGGACCACTGAATTTTTTTAACCAGCTAAGTAAAAGGGCAGGTTCAGTTATGGGACACACTCTCTGGACCCCCTGGAGGTCATAGCGAAGGACAGAATTAAAACTGGGTGCCATTATGAACAAGGCTGAACATCTTCCCTCTGACACAATAACACAGAGGACTTTCAGCCAACTAATTATTCAGCAGACATTCATCAAGAAACGTGACTGGGGATCCTTTATGCCAAAAGGCAATGTGTCTGTATAGCGTCTCATGGGGACTGGGACAGCCGAGTCAGATGTTTTCTCTCTTTTATAATTTCCTTCCCTTTCAGTCATTGTGGAGTGTGTTCAGACCATAGTGTATGTGTGTGTGTATATATATATATATATATATATATATATATATATATATATATATATATATATATATATACAGGTACTTGTCGACTTACGACCGCGATTGGTTCCGACTGACTGGTTGTAAGTTGATCTGGACGTAAGTCGGCCTATGTTAATTTAAGGTAAGAATATTAGACTGGGTAATAATATTGTAATCATCTTAAAGTAATATTTTATTAACATTTTCTTACTTTCTAAGACAAACACAGCATACTACAGTACAATTTGTTTAATATGTGGAAAACGTACAAAACAAGAAATACTGCACTGTACATTTAATTCCTGGCACCACTGGTGCTTGGCTGCGGGTTGTCGATATCGCCTTCATCAGATCAGGCGAGGCTGCGGACGGGGTGATGGGAGGAGTTGCTCTTTTCATAAACATAGTGAGCTTCGTCTGAATTGTTTGTTTTTTTTTCTCTTCATAAATTTCGCAATAAGGACGAAATGTGTTGCGTGCCATCCGTTCAATCCTCGCAAATCGTTCAATATTTGGGTCCATTTTTTCAAAATGAGCGAGGAGTTTATTCAGTAGAGATAAATCTTCTGACAATTCCTTTGTGGTGAACATTCTTTGTGGCACCTCCTCTTCTTCGTCTTACTCAAATTCTCTTGTTTCTTCTTCCGCCACTCTTTCTTCTTCCAATTCTATCAGCTCTTCATTTATAAGTTCACCTGATTCCCGGTCTAGCAACTCCTCGACATCTTCCATTTCACATTCCAATGAAAGGTCTTTTGACAGTTTCACTATTTCTTCACGAATCTCATCAAGTTCTTGTTCACTGTTAAATCCAGCAAAAGTATTTACATAACGCTTAACACACTTCTTCCATACGCCATTCATACACTGTGAGTCGACATTTCTTGCGGGGAGGGCTTCTGTTTTCTCTGATCTGAGTTCACCTCTGTTATAGCGCGTCTTTATTTGAAAAGAGCAGTGTCATATCGGGGCGAGTGTGAACGCTAACTTTGACAAGCACTATAAATTTACAGCGGTTGTTACAGACGTAAATCAAATGTATGTTTTTATTGTATAATATTAACAATAACAGCAGCTCTCTACTCAAAGCGGTAAACTCGAGAAGCTGCTAGCATCGAACCCAGAAGCTCTTGATTGGGAGTCAGCAGTTGTGTGTGGGAACTGTTAACATTTGAATGTGATGATTGTATATAAAACTTGTGCACGAACGAGACTGGGATAACTGTGGATGTGGATGTGAGTGGTGTGTGTGACTGAGAATGACTGGTGTGAAACCTGAAGTCCAAATATCAAATAAACACTTTCACAAGTACAAGTATAACAGAACAAGTGCGCTTTTATTCAAGAAGAAAAAAGAAAGCAGGTTGCGGTAAGCAGTTGATGCGACTGCTTGCGTAGTGCAATCCTAAGAACTGCCCAATCAAGAGCTTCTGGGTTTGATGCTGGCAGCTTCTCAAGTTTGCCGTTTTGAGTAGAAAGCTGCTATTAGTGTTAATATTATAGGGTTATATGTTAGGGTTATATTATTATCGAAAATTGCCAAAACAACAAGACACAAACACACGTGGGGCAACACTGCTGCGTATATTTTTACTGCTGCGTAGCGAGACTTGAGAGTGCGGGAAACTGGCGCTGCCAACAGCTGGCGGGGGAAACAGTCAAACGCGTCGTAAAGTCGAACAGTCGTAACTTGCATAGGTCGTATGTCGACGAGTACCTGTATAATATATATAATATATATAATATATATTTATCTGTCTATTTATTTATTTTAAGTGCTTCTGTAAATAGCCAGATTTAACCATGTGTACAAAAAGGTTCTATCTACTGGAACCTCCTTGGAATTCTGGATTTGTTTTTGTTTTTGTCCCGATATTTGTTGTGAATTATGGGGCCTTATTATACACGTATACTCTTGTGTCTTTCTAAGCGATGTCCTATCAAATCAGTTTGCCACATGTAATTTAAAAAAAACGAAATCCAATTCTAGACACACCTCAAGAAGAAATAAAGCAAATCTTAATTTGGAAAGATGTTGAGATTGTAGTTTTTGACTTTTAATAAATTTGTAAATCTTTCTTAAAACAAGTTTTCACTTTGTCATTATGGGTTACTAAGTATAGATTAATGGGCAAAAATGGAGAATTTATCAACTTAAAATTAAATCTACAACACAAAGTGTGCAGAAATTGAAGGAGTATGAATTCTTTCTGAATTCACTGTGTTTATGTGTGCATATATACAGTACTAGCTGTACCCTGTGGCTTTGCCCACATAGTAATGAAACAGGACAAATTTAAAAAATCAATAGACGTTGGCACTATATCTGATCGTGTTCAGCTCTGACGGGAAAGCGTTCCCCGCGTAGGGAGAAAAGCACGTGGCCGTGATATCTCTGGCAATCAGCAGCTACCCTCTAAAACACATGGAGCTCTGTCTCAAAAACATCAAACGTTACTCCTTAACAATCTGTAGATGATAATGTCTGTTGAACAAACAGATATCACTAACTAAGCGGCAGCAAGGTGCACTCCAACACGTGGCGAGACGTAGACTAACGTGAACAGAGGCTGGCAAGTGAATGAGGAAGGCCCTGCCCCCCTGCTCTCTGCCCACAGCCACTATCTTGGATTTGCATAAATACATTGGTACTGCAAGCGAACCATGGTACTTAGCGCGATGGGAGAATTCGCAAAATCAACTGGAAAGTTCAAGCAAACTATAGAAAACAACCAGATCTAAATCTGTTAAGTAATTTTCTCGTGAAAAGCGGACAGACATACAAACAGAATACGCTTGGACCACGAAATGTTTTAAAACCATTTCTTAGCGAGCACCTAGGGGCCAAGGGTAACCTACATTCCAAATTTCAAGTCCCAAGTCCTCATGGTTCGGGAGATTTTGTGATGAGTGTGTCAGTGGTATTTGGCTTTAGTCGGCACAGATTAACTCCCCTGATTCTGCCATTATAATGGCCTTCCAACCAAATAAGAAACCTGAACCTGGCCAGGAAGGGACGTCAGTGTAATTAGTTGTCTGGCAGGGAGCTTCCTTTCTTTCTTCCCATGGCCTCCTGGTCAGGCGATGAACTAGAGCCTAGCCTGGCAAGGATCCCAGCCGATTTGTGCGGTATATTACAATGTATATCATTCATCCTTCCATTTTTAGAAACCACTTCTTATATTACGCCATGATTGAGAGCGAGAGCCTATCCCTTCAAAATTGGGAACAAGGCAGGAAACATCGCCTGATGGCATGCCAGATTTATTCACCCTGACTTGTTCATACCTGACCAATTCTGAATAAATTAAGTATGGGAGAAAAAGAGGAATAAATTGGAAAGCCCACAGAGATGCAGATATATCTGTACATGTACAGTACTGTGCAAAAGTTTTAGGCAGGTGTGAAAAAATGCTGTAAACAAGAATGCTTTCAGAAATATAAATAATGATTGTTATCAATTTACAAAATGCAAAGTGAGTGAACAAAAGAAAAATCTAAATCAAATCAATATTTGGTGTTACTACCTTTTGCCTTCAAACCAGCATCAATTCTTATAGGTCCACTTGCACAAAGTCAGGGATTTTGTAGGATTCTAGTCAGGTGTTTGATCAACCAGTTCTACTAAACAGGTGCTAATGATCATCAATGTCACACGTAGGTTGAAACACAGTCATTAACTGAAACAGAAACAGCTGTGTAGGAGGCTTAAAACTGGGTGAGGAACAGCCAGACTCTGTACCAAGGTGAGGTTGTGGAAGACAGTTTCATGTCATGGCAAGATTGAGCACAGCAACAAGACACAAGGTAGTTCTACTGCATCAGCAAGGTCTCTCCCAGACAAAGATTTCAAAGCAGACTGGGGTTTCAAGATGTGCTGTTCAAGCTGTTTTGAAGAAGCACAAAGAAACGGGCAACATTGAGGATCGTAGACACAGTGGTCGGCCAAGGAAACTTAGTGCAGCAGATGAAAGACACATCAAGCTTATTACCCTTCGAAATCAGAAGATGTCCAGCAGTGCCATCAGCTCAGAACTGGCAGAAACCAGTGGGACCCAGGTACACACATCTACTGTCCGGAGAAGTCTGGCCAGAAGTGGTCTTCATGGAAGAGTTGCAGCCAAAAAGCCATACCTCCGATGTGGAAACAAGGCCAAGCGACTCAAGTATGCATGAAAACATAACAAAACAGTAACTGAGGTGCAGAAAAATGGCAGCAGGTGCTCTGGACTGATGAGTCAAAATTTGAAATATTTGGCTGTATCAGAAGGCAGTTTGTTCGTCGAAGGGCTGGAGAGCAGTACAATAATGAGTGTCTGCAGGCAACAGTGAAGCATGGTGGAGGTTTCTTGAACGTTTGGAGCTGCATTTCTGCAAATGGAGTTGGAGATTTGGTCAGGATTAATGGTGTTCTCAATGCTGAGAAATACAGGCAGATACTTATCCATCATGCAATGCCATCAGGGAGGCGTATGATTGGCCCCAAATTTATTCTGCAGCAGGACAACGACCCCAAACATACAGCCAAAGTCATTAAGAACTATCTTCAGCGTAAAGAAGAACAAGAAGTCCTGGAAGTGATGGTATGGCCCCCACAGAGCCCTGATCTCAACATCATCGAGTGTGTCTGGGATTACACGAAGAGACAGACGGATGTGAGGAAGCCTACATCTACAGAAGATCTGTGGTTAGTTCTCCAAGATGTTTGGAACAACCTACCAGCCGAGTTCCTTCAAAAACTGTGTGCAAGTGTACCTAGAAGAATTGAAGCCGTTTTGAAGGCAAAGGGTGGTCACACGAAAAATATTGATTTGATTTAGATTTCTCTTTTGTTCATTTACTGCTTTTTGTTGATTGATGAAAATAAATGATTAACACTTCCATTTCTGAAAGCATTCTTTGTTTACAGCATTTTTTCACACCTGCCTAAAACTTTTGCACAGTACTGTATATAATATGTATGTTAATGTGTGTGTCAGGAATCAAACCCTGACCCAGGGAGGCATGAGGCAGAAGTGTTTTCTACTTTATTGCCCATCTGTTTGAGTGTGAAATTTGTGTGGGCGCGACTGTGATTATACAGAAGTGTTGCAACGCGGAGGTTGGGAGCATTCATTGACGACACACCACCCGGATTGGGACCTGAGTGCAGCCATGCAATGCAGGACCTAATTTATTTTTTATAGTTTATTCTCCTGGCTCTTCTTTATCCCTGGTTTTATATGTCTTGACTTTTGACAGGTCTGATAAGATTAGCCACTCCTTGCTTATCTCTTCCCTCCATAACCTTAGAATTATCAGTTATGCATGGGAATGGTTCAAGTCTTTCCTTCCTGTTTGTTCTTCTTTCTTGCAGACAGTGCTGGCTCTAGCATATTTGCTACCCTTGGTGAGGCTGTAAATTGTGCCCTTCGTTTACCACACAAATCTCTAGATTTGAGACAAATCCTAATTTCACAAGTTATTCATATTATTATTATGCAATAATTATCATAATATAAATCGTGTGTAATGTACATTTTATTAACTATGCATTTTACTACCTTGGCATTTCTTGAATTATACGCTACCCAGTTCAGGATTCAGGCAGAGCTCCAACTTTGGAGTGTTTTTTGTTTTTCATATTGTCGGGATTCATAACTGGCACGTGAACAGTAATGGCAGTCCACTGGGCTTGTAAAATAAAGGAAGAAACAGAAAAAGAAGATATCTGTGTGTATTTAAAATCTGCATCAACCAAGTCTTGAAATAAGGATGGAAAATAAGATAAAGAGCAAACTTGCTGAAAGGGGAACCAGTGCTAAAACAAAAGTAAATCTATAGACTTGCATCTCAATAAATATAAAGAAACAAGAAAGTTCAGCGTAAAGGGAGCCTCACTGAAGCGGATTGTGGTGCATCCTGGGAGTTGATAGACAAACCGTGAAGAGCTCACATAGGCCATCTGGCGATAAGCTCAAACAGCAGTACTATGTTAAAATATTATGGAATGATACACTAAGGAGGTCGGGGTTCATGTCCCAGATTCTTCCTGCATACAGTTTGAGGCCAAAGACATGTAGGTGAGGTGGATCAGTGATGCTAAATTGGCTCATGTGTGTGTCCACCCTGCGAAGGACTGGCGCCCTGACCAGTGATAGTTCCTGCCATGCGCTCTGTGCTCATTTGGAATAGACTCCAACTTCCCTGTGACTCTGTGCAAGGTAAAGCATATTTGGAAAATGAATGAATAATAGGATTAAAGGGAGCTGGACACTTGTATTGAATGTGATTGTTTGTATGGTAGAGTCTGTATTGTTTAAAAAAAAAAAAAAGTCAACCCATCACCCCCAATTTTATTAGCCTAAGTAATCATGTAGCTTGCCTCAGTGACAGAAAACCGGCCCTACTTGCAGCATAATTTGCAGTCTTCTGTTCACAGATGCACCTTAAAGATTAGTTCTAGTCCAGAACCCACTTTCTCTCAACATTTCTTCCTTCGCCTCTCTTATTGCTGTTGTTACTACCTGAAAACCGCAGATGTCCATATTTTATGTTAATGTCTTTTTGCCTTTCTCTAGATTTCAGCCTAAATCTCTACTGCTTCTCTTCTAGCTCATCATAGACAAATGAACAAATGATCTTACACTCAGTCCTGCTCAAGGCTTTCTGTAAGCATTCTCCTTTCGCTTCCCTTGGGAATCTTGGTGTGATTGTGGATGGTTTCCTCTCTGTGTGTCGACAGATTTCTTTGTAAATTTAGATCTTGGAGGACCACAGTGTCTACAGATTTGTATTATAGCCACTTAATTAATAACCGATTACTGCAACTAAGGGAACTAACATCCTTTCCCTTAACTATAACAACATTTACAGTCCTATGAAAAAGTTTGGGTACCCCTCTTAATTCTTTGAAGGCTCAGCCAATGAGAAACAAAAATCCAAAGTAGCAACTTCCTTTTAATATATGACATGCCTTATGGAAACAGTAGTATTTCAGCAGTGACATTAACTTTATTAGATTAACAGAAAATATGCAATATGCGTCATAACAAAATTAGACAGGTGCATAAATTTGGTCACCCCAACAGAGATATGACATCAATACTTAGTCGAGCCTCCTTTTGCAAATATAACAACCTCTAGACGCCTCCTATAGCCTTTGATGAGTGTCTGGATTCTGGATGGAGGTATTGTTGACCATTCTTCATACAAAATCTCTCCAGTTTACTTAAATTTGATGGCTGCCGAGCATGGGCAGCCTGCTTCAAATCATCCCATACATTTACGATGATATTCAAGTCAGGGGACTGTGACGGCCATTCCAGAACATTGTACTTCTCCCTGTGCATGAATGCCTTTGTAGATTTCAAACTGTGTTTTGGGTCATTGTCTTGTTGGAATATCCAACCCCTGCATAATTTCAACTTTGTGACCGATGTTTGAACATTATCCTGAACATTTTGTTGATATTGGGTTGAATTCATCCGACCCTTGACTTTAACAAGGGCCCCAGTCCCTGAACTAGTCACACAGCCCCACAGCATGATGGAACCTCCACCAAATTTGACAGTAGGTAGCAGATGTTCTTCTTGGAATGCGGTGTTCTTCTTCCGCCATTCAAAGCACTTTTTGTTATGACCAAATAACTCCATTTTTGTCTCATCAGTCCAAAGCACTTTATTCCAAAATTAATCTGGCTTGTCTAAATGAGTATTTGCATACAACAAGCGATTGTGTTTGTGGTGTGAGTGCAGAAAGGGCTTCTTTCTCATCACCCTGCCATACAGATGCTCTTTGTGCAAATTGTGCTGAATTGTAGAACAATGTACAGATACACCATCTGCAGCAAGATGTTCTTGCAGGTCTTTGGAGGTGATCTGTGGGTTGTCTGTAACCATTCTCACAATCCTGCCCATATGCTGCTCCTGTATTTTTCTTGGCCTGCCAGACCTTCTGGGTTTAAAAGCAACTGTGCCTGTGGCCTTCCATTTCCTGATTCCATTCCTTACAGTTGAAACTGACAGTTTAACCCTCGGAGATGGCTTTTTGTAGCCTTCCCCTAAACCATGAGACTCAACAATCTTTGTTTTCAGATCTTTGGAGAGTTTCTTTGAGGATCCCATGCTGTCACTCTTCAGAGGAGAGTCAAAGGGAAGGAAGCACAACTTGCAATTGACCACCTTAAATACCTTTATATCTCATGATTGGACACATCTGTCTATGAAGTTCAAGGCTTAACGAGCTCATCCAACCAATTTGGTGTTACAAGTAATCAGCATTGAGCAGTGACAGGCATTCAAATCAGCAAAATGACAAGGGGACCCACATTTTTGCACTGCCAGTTTTTCACATTTGATTAAATTTCATACAACTAAATACTGCTTCACTAAATATCTTTGTTTGGAAAACACCGCAGTACTCTGATGTTCCTAGGAAATGAAAGACATACAACTTTTATCTTTTTTTGTTGAAAGGAGAGTCAATTATTATGCAGGCTGAGAGGGGTTCCCAAATATTTTCATATGACTGTATTTATATAGTACATTTTCATACAAATGCTGCAGCTGAAAGTGCTGAGGAAAGAAAAGTTTATAAAAAAAATGTAAATATAAAAATAAGATTAGGCAATGCTAAATAACAAAGAATAAAATAAGGTCTTATGGCTGGGAGGACAGAAAAAACAAACAAAAAAAAACTCCAGATGTCTAGAGAAAAAAAAAAAATCTGCAGAGGCCACGAGACCTACCAACCCCATCGGGCATTCTATCCATCCATCCATCCATCCATTATTCAGCCCGCTATATCCTAACTACAGGGTCACGGGGGTCTGCTGGAGACAATCCCAGCCAACACAGGGCACAAGGCAGGAACCAATCTCGGGTAGGGTGCCAACCCACCGCAGGACACACACAAACACACCCATCCACCAAGCACACACTAGGGCCAATTTAGAATCGTCAATCCACCTAACCTGCATGTCTTTGGACTGTGGGAGGAAACCCATGCAGACACGGGGAGAACATGCAAACTCCATGCAGGGAGGACCCGGGAAGCAAACCCAGGTCTCCTTACTGTGAGGCAGCAGCGCTACCACTGCGCCATTGTGCCGCCCCCGGGCATTCTACCTAACATTAATGATCAAAATCAGTCTTCATGGTTTTCAGGCTTCACGTAGAAGCATTAGACAATGATGGTCATGTGGATATGTGGCCTTCAATCTATCAATGTAGGGACTGCACGGTGCCTTGATCAGGTGGTGGTGGCACAGTTCGCCACCACAGAGAACTGGAAAAAGAACAGCAGAGAAAGGAGGGGTTAGTATGTAGTGCTGAGCCATGATAAAAATGATAAATCAATGCATATACAGAACTAGCCGCCCCCCGTGACTCTGCCCATGTAGTAGTGAAACTGGACAGTGAGGAGGGCTCTGCCCGGCTCCCTACTCCTAACGTCACGCTTCCTCCTCCCCTCGGACTGCAGCCTCTGTCTTGGATTAGCACGACTATATCGCTCCTGCAAGCGAACTATGATTCTTCGTGCGATGAGAGAAGTCGCAAAATCAACCGGAATGTTCAAGCAAATTATAGAAAAATACCCGATCTAAATCCGTTAAATAGTTCTCTCGTTCACTAGCTAAGCAGAGGTAAGGTAAACTCCCCGAGACTGGTGCGTCAGTGAGGAGGTCACCGCCCCTGTCCCCTCAGCCTGCTGCATGTCTCTCGGATTCGCACTAATAAATCGGTTTCCGCGGGCGAACTATGATATATAGTGCAATGAGAGAAGACGCAAAATCAACTGGAATGTTCAAGCAAATTACAGAAAAAAAGCTGATCTAAATCCGTTAAGTAGTTCTCTTATGAAAAGCAGACAGACATACAGACAGACAGGTGTTGGATTTTATACATATTGAAATATCAGGGTTACAGTAAAATGAAGCTATGAGAAAGCCATGTTAAAGTAATGGGTTTTATAAAGTGCTCCACTATATTAGCCTGGAGAATTTCTATCGGTAAACTCTTATTACAGACTTTAGGTGCATAACAGCAGAAGTCCGCCTCAACACTTCTTTTAAGTCTTTTATCACACATTTGTTTTTTAAGATTTAGAACTCCCAATAGTTTGTTTCTTTATCCAGCAGCCAAATGATGATAAGATGTAGAGTGAGCCAACAGGAAATGCTCTTGGACAGTATTGAGCTTTTGAACTGAAGTCAGGTCTCTTGACCAGTGAATGATAGGAAGAAGCGGACATTCAACTCAAAAGCGAGATCCCATGTGAACGTGCTTCCTTTTGGAATAAATGCACTGCTCTGATATTTCTGGAACTATTTTATGTAAAGATATTTCAGCAAAATATGCATGCGTTTTGAACGTTCTAAGCAAGTGTGGGACTGGCTGACTTGATGTGTGGATTATGAAACACGAGTAACGTGAGATTTTTTTTTCCCTGGGCATTTCTTTTATTGTTTTCTGTTATCTTGTGTTGATCTCCACAGATAACTAGTGTATCAGAAAACTTTTCCATCCCTGTCCTACATTAAAATATGAGATGAAAAGGTTTTCTGCTTTCACTACAAACCACATGGGGAATGGAATATATAAAAAAAATACTGCTTTTGGGAAGAGTTGTCCTTTGTCACCTTGTATAAAAAGCGTCGGTCACATAGTCAGATAGATAAAATAGATACAGCAGGGAAAATACGTATTGAACGCATCAACGTTTTTCACTGTAAATATATTTCTAATGGGGCTATTGACATGAAATTTTCACCAGATGTCAGTGACAACCCAAGTAATCCACACATATACAAAGAAATCAAAACAAATAAGTCCATAAATTTAGTTATGTGTATTAAAGTGGAATGATACAGGGAATAAGTATTGAACACGCTTACTGAAATTTATTTCATACTTAGTAGAAAAGCATTTGTTGGTAATGACAGCTTCAAGACGCCTCCTGTATGGAGAAACGAGTCACAAGCATTGCTCAGGTGTGATTTTTGGCCCATTCTTCCACACCAGCTGTCTTCAAATCTTGAGGGTTCTGGGGGCCTCTTCTATGAACTCTGATCTTCAGTTCTTTCCATAGATTTTCAATTGGATTCAAGATGGGTGATTGACTGGGCCATTCTAGCAGCTTCATTTTCTTTCTCTGACACCAACTGTGAATTTCCTTGGCTGTGTGTTTGGGATCCTTGTCTTGCTGAAATGTCCCCCTTCGTTTCATCTTCATCATCCTGGTAGATGGCAGCATATTCTTATCAAGAATGTCCCTGTACATTTCTCCATTCATCCTTCCTTCAATTATATGAAGTCTGCCAGTACCATATGCTGATAAACAGCCCCACCACATGATGTTCCCACCTCCAAACTTCACTGTTGGTATGGTGTTTTTGGGGTGATGTGCAGTGCCATTTCTCCTCCAAACATGGTGTGTGCAGTGGCATCCAAAGAGTTCAATTTTGGTCTCCTCTGACAATACTATATTCTCCCAGTATTTCATTGGCTTGACCAAATGTTGTGCAGGAAACTTGAAACGAGCTTCAATGTGTTTTTTTCTTTAGCAGAGAAGTATTGAGTGGTGAGCGTGCACAGAGGCCATGGCGGTTGAGTGCATTACTTACTGTGACTGCTAATTTCAGGTCTTTCTGAAGCTCTCTGCAAGTAGTCCTTAGCTCTTGGACGACTCTTCTGATTATTCTTTTGACTCCTCTGTCAGTAATCTTGTGAGGAGCCCCTGGTCGTGGCCGGTTTATAATAATAATAATCATAATTTACATTTATTGAGCACCTTTCACAAACCCAAGGACGCTTTACATACAGAGTAAAAAAAAAAAAATTACACAGATGACAAAAGTTCGTAGAAGAGGAAAGTTTTCAGTTGAGATTTAAAAGTGCAGAAAGAGGAGCAATTTCGGAGAGAGTGAGGAAGAGAGTTCCAGAGTTGAGGGGCTATAGCACTGAAGGACCAGCCTCCCAGGAACAGTAAGGACAATAAGGAGATGACTGCTCGAGGACCTGAGAGAGTGATAAGGAGTGTAAGGAGCTAGTAGCTGAGCGAGGTAGAGGGGGGCAAGGTTATGTAGGGCTTTGAAGGTGAGAAGCAGAATCTTGAATTTAGTCCTTGATGGCACCGGTAACCAGTGAATTTGGGAGAGAACAGGGGAGATGTGAGCAAAACAATGCTTTGTGTGTGTAAGGACTCTGGTGGCGGAGTTCTGAATGTACTGTAGCTTCTGTGTAGATTTTGCAGGGAGGCCAATGAAGAGGGAATTGCAGTAATCAATACGAGACGTTATGAAACGATGAACCAGAGTTTGAGCATCATTAAAGGACAGAAATGGACGGAGACGGGAAACGTTGCAGAGATGATAGAATAAAATTTTGGAAAGAGACCTAATGTATAGCTCAATATTAAGTGATGAATCAAACAAAACACCAAGATTTCTGACAACAGGGGCAGGTTTGACAAGTGTACCATCAACAGAAATAGAGAAATTGGATGCCTTAAAGTTGGGATTTTGGACCCACCAGTAACTCTTCAGTTTTATTGGCACTAAATTTGAAAGTGTTATTTTCCATCCATAGCTTAAGATCAGTGATGCAGTCAGTGAGTGTGCTGGGAGGTGAATCTGTAGGGGAGTCTGTACTAAGATATAACTGTATATCGTCTGTATAACAGTGGAAGTTAAGGCCATGTCTGCGAATAATATGACTCAAAGGAAGGATATAAAGTAGAAAAAGTAATGGCCTAAGGACCGAACCCTGAGAGACACCACGTGACACAGGTGAGGTGGAGGATTTCTATCGACTGAGTGTGACAAACTGTTGCCTATTAGTATGATATGATGTGAGCCATTGAAGGGCTAAGCCAGAGATCCCCTACAGCAGAGAGACGCGACAGGAGGATTTCATGGTTAACAGTCTCAAATGCTGCACTTAAGTCAAGAAGGAGGAGAATATTAAGAGAACCGCAATCTGTAGACTGGAGAAGATCATTAACTACACGGAGAAGAGCTGTCTCAGTACTGTGCTGTGTACGAAAGCCAGACTGAAAAAGCTCATAGAATGTCCAGAAGAAAAGCATGGAGTTGTGCAACAACCACGTGTTCCATCACCTTAGCCAAAAAGGAGATTAGAGATAGGCCTGTAACTGGAGAGAAAGGAAGGATCCAGCTCAGGTTTTTTAAGGACTGGGGTAACTGCAGCAGTTTTGAGGGCATTAGGGACAGAACCTGAAATGAAACATGTATTTACCAATTAGGCAATAGGAATACTAATTATGGATGAGCATGTCTTAAGCAGAGAAGAGTGGACAGGATCAAGCAGACAGGAGGAGGAATTAGACTTATTAATAAGTTCAGAGATGGCAAGAGAGTCAACCGGCAAGAAACAAGCGAGTCCTGATGATGAAGATAGTAGATCAGAATGAGTGAGTGATTGAGGCGTGGAGGGGAAACTGATAGATTTGATCAATTTTGGTATTAAGGAAATGTAAGAAAGCCTGACACTGTTCAGCTGTATTGGGGCAGGCTAGATATGGGATATGGTGAGATGATGTTCTTTCTACTTGCCAATTATGGCCCCAGCGGTGCTCACTGGAACATTCAGAAGTTTAGAAATATGTCTGTCACCAGTGCTATCAACAATAAGGTTGTAAAGGTCTTGAGAGAGCTCTGTGCTTTTACCCATCATGAGATGCTTCTTGTGTGACACCTTGGGAATGAGAAATCTTTTTATAGGCCATCAATTCGGACTAAACCCGCTGATAGTTATTTGCACTGATAGGGGGCTATCAGGATGACAGATGTCAACTGCTTTCTAGGCCTTTTTGCACCTCCATTTCTTCATGTCTTCAATACTTATTCCCTGGGTCATTCCACTTAATTACACATAACTTAATTTATGGACTTACTTGTTTTGATTTCTTTGTATGCATGGATTACTCGAGTTGGTAACAACATCTGTTGTGAATTTCATGGCTATAACCCCTTTCAAAATTTATTTACTGAGAAAAACGTTGACATGTTCATTACTTTTTTTTCCCCGCTGTAGGTTTGATGGTATTTTTTTTCTTTTAATGGAAGCTTCAAGAAGTTGATGGATTTTTGTTTTGTACTGGGATAAATTAAATAATCTTTGCTCAGAAAATGTTTTCTTTGTATTGCCTACAAGCTGTCCTTGAGTTTTTAAAAAAGGATGACAGCACCATAATGATAAAAATTCCTGTCATTCTTTTTATATACACACATTCTAAATTAATATTTTAAAAGATATCTTGCTGGTCTTGTTGTGTCTCTGACGCTTCTCCATTAGCTCTAGTAATGTTGTGAAGTTATGACTGCCGTGTAGGCGTCATCCTAATGAATTTCTTTCCACTTGTGAATCATAACTGTCATCATTTGGCAGAGATTAGAGAGTGTTCAGTGGATTCAGAAAGTATTCAGACACCTTCTCCTTTTTGTACACATTATTGTGTTGTAGAATTTGTTTGAAATGGAGAAATTTGCCATGTTTGCCCATCAATCTACGCTTGGTAAGTAACCCATGATGACAAAGTAAAAACGTGTATTCAGAATGGTCTGCAAATGTATTTAAAATCCAAAACTGAAGTATCCTGACCCTTTGCTTTAGCAGTCCAGTTTGTGCTAAGATGTATCCTGTGTGCGTTGAAATGTGTCTAGAACTTAATTGGAGTCCAACTATGGCAAATTGATTGGACGTCATTTAGAAATATAATATAATAATAATATAATATATAATATAATATAATAGTTGATTACCCAGTGGCTTCGCTCAAAATAAAATGTAGTCTATAAGTTATTAAACAGTAAAACATTTAACATTTAAGAAGTAAAGATACATTGAGCACAACTGGAGTGGTTTCGGGTAAACTGCATTTTAAAGGCGCTGTAACACAACAGGTAAGTAGTAGATCCCTTGTGAAAGGCGCTACACGACCGCTGTGGTATAGAAATTACATTTTCTATGTGATCGTCCAAATTTTTGCCTCACAACCTTGTACTACATGCCTGTGATTTACTTGTTAAAATAATTAATCAGAAAAGCAAGCTTGAATGTTGTGGGGTTTTAGTGACCCGAACTTACCTTAAGGGACAGTAAGTAGTTGTGCAGGGCAATTTACAAACAGAGTCCTGCTTCGATGGTGCCAATTACACTCATTTACAAAGATTTCCACTCTCTCAGGAGCCGACAGGGGACTTGAAGTGGCACAAACAGTGCGAGAAGAGAGGACGCTGCCCGAAACTGCGAAGCTCTCGACTTGGCGGAGCAGCCTGACATTCCGCGCCTCCCAGCGTCCACTTTGTTCTCACGACCCCTCGCCGCTGAAGGCGGTCTCGTCTTCACATTGTTTACAGCTCGGCGCAGTTAAAAAGTAGAAAGATGCAAAGCTGTTTTCCTCATCTCTTCTACTATCAAGTACTGCCAACTAAAAAAAAGTTACAATGTGGCAGTTTCAGCGACAGTCATGTGGACGAATAAATAAAACTTCTCTGTCAGAATGTGTCTGGCAGCGGACGGCTCAGCGCTGTAGTCCAGACAGGAGGGCTGGGAGAAGGCAACGCGGAACGCACTTCTATGGGAGAGATCGGCGTGTTTACTTCTTTTTAATATCAGTAAAATAACTGTCACACAAATAATAATTCGTAAAGACGATATAAAAATGGCGTCCACAAACGAAGTGATTAGTTCCTGTATTATAATATGTTCTGTGGTCATAGGTAATTTCCATATCGTGTGGTCATACGTAATTTCCATTTCATACGTAATTTCCATATCACGTGGTCATACATAATTTCCGTTTCAAACGCAAAAAGAATTTAGTATATATGAATATACAAATTGCACTGCATGTCAGCACAAAAACCAAGCCATGAAGGCCAAAGAGCTCTGTGTAGACCTCCATGATATAATTTTGGTGAGGCATAGAGCAAGACAAAGGGATAAATTCCATTTGTAAAACGTTGAGTGTTCTAAGGGGCACAGTGGCCTCATTTAATGTCAATGTCAATTTATTTATATAGCACATTTAAAACAACATAGGAATGCTGTGGCCGAAGTGCTTTACAATAATAGAATAAAAGAAAAATAAACAAACAACATAAATGACATAAAATAGAAATAAAAATATATGAACATAAATAAAATAAATAATAAATAGAAGGGATGCTATATAATCACAATGAGGAAACCATCAGTATTACTGAAGGTCACGGAATGCAAGTGAATAGAAATGAGTCTTTAATTTTGTTTTAAACAGTTCAATTGTAGACGACTCCTTTATATGATGAGGTAAAGAGTTCCACAGGCGAGGAGCAGCAGCTTTTTTACACTTGGTACGAGGGACAAAAAGGGATAACTGACCAGAAGATCATTAGTTGTCAGTTGGAAGACATCTGGAGCCACCAGGACTCTTCCTAAAGTTGTCCATCTGGCCAAACTGAGTAACGGGGCAAGAAGCACCTTGGTCAGGTATGTAATTCAGCACCTAATGGTCATTCTCTGGCTCTACAACAGGTTCTCCCATCTCAACAATCATTTCAGCAGCACGCCATCAATGGGGCGTTTATGGCCGAGTGGCTGGACATAAGCTACTTTGGAATTAAAGGCATACGGGAGACCACTTGGTGTTTGCAAAATGGCGTTTAAAGGACTGTGGTCTGATGAGAGAAAAAAATTGAACTCTTTGAGAAGAACTCCAAGCACTTTGTCTGTCGAAGACCAGGCACTGCTCACCCATGTCCTAATACCATCTCTTTGGTGAGGCATGGTGATCTCCTCTATGGGGGTACTTCTCAGTGACAGAGAGGCTGGTCAGAAAGGAGGAAAGGATGAATGCAGCTCATTACAGAGAGGAAAAACTCTTGATGCAGGCCAGAGCAGACTGCAGGAACCCCACAACTGTGTGTTTTTCCCCTGTAAATGAAGCTAAGTGTATTCTTTCCTTAGTGTTTTTTTTTCTTTCTTCATCTTGGAATCACTGCCATACCAATGGGGAAAAATATAAAATTTCATATTATAATACTAGAGGGCATCGGCCCCTGCTTGCTTCGCTCGCCAACAACTGGCCTGTGCTACGCGCCAGGCACTTTGCATGTCTCTGCCGCTCGCGTTGTGAAGAGGGGGGCTGAACGCACCACAAGGAGACGCGGTCACTCTTCCGAAACCCCCTCTCAAACTGTGATACAATGGGAAACAAATACAGGTTTTTTTTTTTTTTTTTTTTAACCTCCTCTTTGCTCGATCAGCTGCTGGCTTGTGCTGCTGCCATGGCGCGTGATCTGCATCTTGCGCGGCACTTCACACATTTAAAAGCCTGTACAGCAGCTGTCCTTTTGTCTCACTGCCTTGTCTCTCTTCTCCAGACATCCTCTGCTCCTGTTGGGGGTCCCGCTCCCGAGGCGCGCCCCTATGAAGAGGAAGATTTTCTGTTCTTTTAATTGAGAGAGTGAACTGTCCCCTCCGACTACACACGGAGCTCGATTCACTCCTAAAAGAGGCTTATGTTTGTTTGAAGTGTCTGAATAATGTTTCTGTCTCTAAAATCTCCTGTGTATCTGTGCAACTCTGTGACCCAAGCGTGACAGCGTAGGTGGATTTCACTTTCACTGAACAGCAAATCATTTAATTCTCATGGATATGCTTCTTCATTGGGAAGAAACACTACTTTTCCCTGATGGCAACACAAATTAAATGATCTACAAGTCTCCCACTTAAAGTTTAAATCCAAACAATATATTTGATCTCTTTTCGCTGTTCCGTTATTTCACCAAGGAATAAGGAGGAGCAGGAGCTTGGTCCGCATTGCCGGTAATAAGTTAAACCCGTTTCCCGTTGAGGTTGGACTCCGCCAGGGCTGCCCTTTGTCACCGACTCTGTTCATAAGTTATATGGACAGAATTTCTAGGCGCAGCCAAGGAGCGGAAGGGGTCTTGTTCGGTGACCTCAGAATCTCGTCTCCGCTATTTGCGGATAACATGGTTCTGTTGGCTTCATCGGACAGTGACCTCCAGCTCTCACTGGAGCGGTTCGCAGCTGAGTGTGAAGCAGCGGGGATGAGAGTCAGCACCTCTGAATCCGAGGCCATGGTCCTCAGCCGGAAAAGGGTAGAATGCTCCCTCCGGGTTGGGAACACATTACTGCCTCAAGTGGAGGAGTTCAAGTATCTCAAGGGTCTTGTTCACAAGTGAGGGAAGAATGGAGCGGGAGGTCGACAGACAGATCGGTGTGACATCCGCAGTAATGTGGCCTCTGCAACGATCCATCGTGGTGAAGAGGGAGCTGAGCCAAAAGGTTAGGCTGTCGATTTACCAGTTGATCTACGTTCCTACCCTCACCTATGGCCACGAGCTTTGGGTAGTGACCGAAAGAGCAAGATCACGGATACAAGTGGCCAAAATGAGTTTTCTCCGCAGGGTGGCTGGACTTTCCCTTGGAGAGAGGGTGAGGAGTTCAGTTATCCGGGAGAGAGACTCGGAGTAGAGTAGCGGCTCCTCCGCATTGAGAGGAGTCAGTTGAGGTGGTTCGGGCATCTGGTTAGGATGCCCCCTGGACGCCTCCCTGAGGGGGTGTTCCGGGCATGCCCCACTGGGAGAAGGCTACGGGCAGACCCAGGACACGCTGGAGGGATTATATCTCCCGGCTGGCCTTGGAACGCATCGGGGTCCTCCCAGAGGAGCTGGAGGAGGTGGCCGGGGAGAGGGAGGTCTGGGCTTCCCTGCTTAGGCTGCTACCCCCGCGACCCAACCTCGGATAAGCGGTGGATAATAATAATTTCCGCTAGTGTGATTTTTACTATCATTTTTTTGAGACTTTCAAATTTTAGTACTTTCTTTATCTCTAACCTGCTCTGTATGTGTATCGCACCAACATTTTTGAATTCTTTACGACGTTCTACTTTGTCATCTACTCCTTGTCTTTTATTTCCGGCCGTGGTTGGCACAAAGACTCGTCTCGTGGTGACGTGAAAGTCTCATCTCGTCACATGATTTTCTTTATATGATAGAGAGATATACACTACCTAGAACACCTCAGTTTTTCTTCACATTTCATCAGCTGAAATTCAGTGAATGACCTAAATTGGTGAAAAGATGAGCATTAAACTGCAAGCGGTTTAAATTTAAAGTTTAGGATAGCAAAAGCTGGAAAAAACAGAAATAGCAGCCTATTACAAATGGGCCTTCTTCAGGGAACAACTAACAGGTTACAACCTACAAACGCTGCAGCAAAGTAAATTTAGCCTTGCAAGGTGAAGCAAACAGTTTGAAGAGGAGACTTTGTCCAGTCCACAGCCGGTATTTCAAGTGCCCTCTTTTGTCTTCAAAGGAATGGCTTTCTTATGGTCACTCGTTCTGTCAAACCTGCAGCACCAAGTCTCCTTTTCTCAATAGAAATTGACACTTGCTTTTTGCTGTTGCGCTGGGTGGCGCCTGTGATCACACAAGCTGGTGACCCAAAGAAACTTGTCTTCTGATTGATTGGTGACTTTGGGTCTACCAGATCTCCTCCTATCGGAGTTTCTTCCAGTTTCCAGTTGTCTTTGGATTGTGTAGTATACTGCTGGAATCACTGACAGTTTAATTTTTTTTTGCAGTTTCTTTAAATGAAAGGCCTACACTTCCGTGGGTAATAACGCTCTGTCTTATTTCATTTGTTAATTGCCATTTTCTTGCCATTATCACTGGAATATTATCCATGTCGTACTTCAGAGGGTGTAGTAACAGTCTATTCCAAATCTGCTTTAAGACACAAAGGGGGTTTTTAAGTAATCAAAACAAGCTGGGACACCTGTGCAAATTGTTTGCTTCAGTTTGCAAGGCTTCATGTACTTTAATTGCTGCTGAACATCTGAAGGTTGTAACCTATTATGTGTTCCCTGAAGAAGGCCCATTTGTCATATTCTAACATTTTTTTTTTCAGTTTTTGCTATCCTAAACTTTTAATATAAGCCTCTGGTCATTCATTACATTTCAACTGATTAAATTTGAAGAAAAACTGAGTTATTCTATAAAACGTTTGACTGGTAGTCTATATAATAGAACTTTTGATTTAGTAAAACCTGCAATCTCTGAACAAGCTTATTCCCAGAGAGTGTGCGCCCCCTGCTGGATGCAAATGTTGCTGTGGTTCACTATGCCAGCGGTTCTCAAACTGTGGGGCGTGCCCCGTAACAAAAAAGGGGGTGCGAATGTTGCCATATATGGCGTAATTTCGCTATTTGTAGGGAAATTTTAAACTTGTAGCACTATATCAGCAGCGAAAAATATAGGAATAAATTTTATTAGGGTTTCAAAAAAAACATAAGGGGAGGGGGTGCGATTAAAACTGTTATGAAAACTCGGGTCACAAATACTTAAATGTTGAGAAACGCTGCACTATGCAAAGAAAAACCTCAGAACATTTGTGCAGTACTTACCATTAACCACTTTACACCTGTGTTCTTATATAAAGTGTAAGCATACATTTCTTAGTTTTATGTTTTCCACAATATGAGTAATAAAAAAGACATTTTTTCATAAAAATGGTATTTTAGAGTCTTACAGTCAGTCAGTCATTATCTAACCCGCTATATCCTAACACAGGGTCACGGGGTTCTGCTGGAACCAATCCCAGCCAACACAGGGCGCAAGGCAGGATCAAACCCCGAGCAGGGCGCCAGCCCACCACAGGGCACACACACCAAGCACACACTAGGAACAATTTAGGATCGCCAATGCACCTAACCTGCATGTCTTTGGCCAACACAGACACGGGGAGAACATGCAAACTCCATGCAGGGAGGACCCGGGAAGCGAACCCAGGTCTCCTTATTGTGAGGCAGCAGCGATACCACTGCGCCATCGTGTCGCCCTTAGAGTCTTACAGTGATTATATAAAAAAAAAAAAAAAAAAGTCTACAAAAGGGTTAAGTCTGTTGAGACTGAAGGATTTTCAAAGCAGAAATAAATGAAGATGTAAAGGCCTCTAGGTTCTATTATTAGTTTCTCTGCAGAGTGACTTACGTAGTCATGGTTTTCTGTATAATAAAATGTGTTAACATTTGTGAAAAATTCAGTTTCTGCCAGCCGCCATCTGTACCTCCCGTGCTCTTGTTGAACTCATTTTGAAGTGACGGCTGATGATATCCATCTTCACTGTGTAATATTAACTTACATGCTTTTGTGTCTGGGCGGCATGGTTGCTAGTTCTGCTGCCTCGCAGTAAGGAGACCAGGGTTCATGTTTCGGGTCTTCCATGTGTGGAGTTTGCATGTGCTCCCTGTGTCTGTGTGAGTTTCCGCTGGGTTCTCCAGTTTCCTTCTATTGTTCAAAGACGTTCAGGTGAGGTGGACTGGCAATACTAAATTGGCCCTCGTGTGTGGTTTGGGTGTGGGTATGTGTTTGCCCTTTGATGGACTGACACCCTTTCCAGAGGTTATTCCTGCCTTGTACCCAGTGGTAGATGGGATAGGTGTCAGCACCCCCACAACCCTGTTTGGGATTAAGCAGATTTAAATATGAGTTTAAAAATTGCTTTTGTGTTGTAAAGGCCAGCTCTGACACAGACAGACGCAGGACATAAGTTCAAAGCACACAGGGCTTTTATTTCCTTTTTTCTGCCCTCATGGAATACGTCTTCCCCATTCCCACAAGTACACAACACAGTCCCACACAATTCTTCTTGTCTTTTCTTTCTCCACCACTCCTCTCCTGCAAGCTTAATCTCCCTCCTTCCGACTCTGGCTCCCTGAGTAGTGGATGCTGGATCCTTTTATAATGCTCCAGGTGCTTGAAGACCTCATTCCAGCAGCACTTCCAGGTGTGGCGGAAGAGCTGGTCTGTAGGGCTCAGCAGCAGCTACAGCACCCCCTGTCGGCGCCCACTGATCCCAACAGGGCTGCACCAAACTCCAACTCCCTTGAAGCCCTGCGGGAGTCGTAGGCACAGCTGCAATGCAGGGGGACTGCCATCTAGTGTTCTGGGGGAGGAACTTTCGTGGCCAGGCTTGCTACCCCGGTCCATACGCTGAAGAGACATCCTGACCATCTGTGACAGTGTCTAATTTTTCTTACACTGAAGAATTCAGCAATCATAACTGTTATTTCTCACTTTTAACCTTCAGTCCTTGAGGTAATCTAGCACAGTGCTATGAAGTATTACGTTTTATGTAAAGAACTAAAGTAATATTAGATGAAAGTAACCAGAATAAAGATAATAGCAAATTCTAAATTGCTGCAACAACATTTATTCCTATAGCACATTTTCATACAAATGATGTATCTCAAAGTGCTTTACAGGATGAAGAAAGTCACAATATAAGAATGAAATTAGGCAATGCTAAATAACAAAGAATAAAGTAAGGTCTGATGGCCAGGGATGACAGAATAAAACAAAAAATCTCCAGAGGGCTGGAGACAAAAAAAAAAAAAAAATCTGCAGGGGTTCTGAGGCCACGAGACCACCCAGCCCCCACTGGTCATTCTACCTAACATAAGTGATCTCAATCAGTCCTCATGGCTTTCAGGCTTCACATGGAAGAATTAGATGCTGATGGTCAGGTGGACCTCAGGCCTTCAATCCATCAATGTAGGGACTGCATGGTGCCTTGATCAGGTGGTGGGGACGCAGATCGTCGCCACAGAAAACCGGATAATGAACAGCAGAGAATGTCTGGGTTAGTACGGATTGTGGAGATATGATAACAATTCTAATTAAAATTCAGGGCTGTGGAGTCTGTAGATAAATCCTTTGACTCCGACTCCTTAATTTCCGGTACTTCTGACTCCGACTCCTCTGTATTTAATATGCTAATATATTTTCCATGTTGATTGAAGGAAGGCAACATACACGTCATTTAACCACAGAACTACTGGCTAGGAAGCGGACTCTCTATCGTTTTGGCCAGTTTAAACAAAAGACAAGAACCCCTGAACACACATCAGGCCGTAGCAAACACCTCCACCTACAGGAGCAGCTGAAAGAAGAAGACGACGACACCCAAATGAACTTGTTAAACACATTATATCTGAAATACACTTTTTGTAATGTACCATAATCCAGATTACAATATGTGAATGTCAGGTTGTATAATAGCTCATCTGAACTTCACACTAGTAGTAACACAACTATGCACTGGGCTTTACTCTTACATCAGAGAAATACTTAATTATGACTATTGTTTGTGAAATGGGACATTTGAACTTGCTGTATTTTTTTTCATTACAATTTAAATTTATTAGGAGTCAATACATTTTTGCTGACGCTGACTCTGACTCCAGGTACCCAAAATTGTCTCCGACTCCACAGCCCTGTTAACATGCATATACAGAATAACAGGGTTACACTCAAATGAAGCTATGAGAAAGTCAGGTTAAAATAATGAGTTTTTAGCAGTTTTTTTTTTTTAAAGTGCTCCACCATATTAGGCTGGTGAATTTCTATCGGTTAGCTATTCCAGATTTTAGGTGCATAACAGCAGAAGACCATCTCACCACTTCTTTTAAGTTTAGCTCTTGGAATTCTAAGCAGACACTCATCGAAAATATCTGAGGTTATGGTTTGGAGTGTAAGGTGAAAGGCATTCCGAGATATAGGATGAAGCAGATGATTTAAGGCTTTGTAAACCATCAGCAGTATTTTGAAGTCAACTACTTAATATATTTAAATAATAAAGTTATCCAATACATGTATTGCTTGTGTGAAAAGGTAATTCACTTACTGAAATGGCTGAACAAAGTTCATTTAATTTGACCCAGCTAGCTGACTGCAACCAGACATGTTGAATTTAAATGTCCACATATATATTGACCCTTCCAATGAGACCAAAGTCATCACCACAAGGTTTCTAGAAGAACACCAGGACTCCATCAAAGGCAGTTTCAGAAGAGATGAGAAAAAAAGTTTTTGGAACTTACCAATTAGGAAATGGTCATACTGTACATGGGATATAGGATTTCACAGTGAGAGCTAATTAGTGTGTTTATGTGAGCTTTAATTACCTGGTTATTTGTAGGAATCTGGTATCAAAAATGCCATATATGTTAGTGGTTCTTTGATCAATTGTCCGCTAATCTAAATCAGATGATTTTCACTACAAAAGACTCAATAGGTAAATTGGCCAATCACAACAAAACACTTTTTTCAGCATCTGCTTTTCTAAGCTTTATGTTAATTTAGTTGCAGTGCTCCTTTTTGCAAAGTATTATGGTAGTTGAGCGAGCCCACGTCTTCTACTTCCTGTAAACAGAGAGCAGTATGGCAAACTTCACCAGAGAGTGAGAAGCCCTGAATATTATTAGCCTTTATGTTAAAGAAAGTGGAATAATAAGATGAGAACTGCGACTCAGAAGAGGTCATCCACCATCCAGTGGTATTGCTGCTGCTTTGCAGTAAGGAGACTGTGGAAGATTGTGGGTTTGCTTCCCGGTTCCTCCCTGTATGGATAGCGCTTTGAGTATCTACTGAGAAAAGCGCTGTATAAATGTAATGAATTATTAATGAATGAATGAATGAAGCTAGGAATGGGCCCGGCCAGTACTTGGATGGGAGATCATCTAGGAAAAGCTTGGATTGCTGCTGGAAGAGGTGTTGGTGAGGCCAGCAGGGTGCACTTACCCTGTGGTCTATGTTTGGATCCCAATGCCCTTTTGCAATGACGGGGACACTGTGCTGTAAAAATGGCACTATCCTTCTGATGAGATGTAAAATCGAGGTCCTGACTCTCTGTGGTCATAAAAGATCCCTGGGCATCCTTCATAAAGTATAGGGTGTTTCCCGATGTACAGGCTCCTACGGGATTGATGTGCGCGCTTTGATATTTGATGAATGGTTCAATGTATGAGTGGTGTTTTTATATTCAAGCGTCGCATATTCCCGATCATAATGACACGATACATTTTAAAAGTCTCACATACCATCTTTTGTGCCGTCTTTTTTTTTTCTGGGGCTTCCTCCTGAACTGACAGCAGTGGCAAACGGCAATAGATCACCACACGGAACACATTAAATGTATGATATTCCAACTGCCTGCACATTTAGAATCCTTACATTTATACTTGATTATCACTTTCATGATGAAATGCATTAAAGTATGTATGTTACATTTTACAGATAAATCGTTTAATTTCATTTAAATAATGAATACTGTTAATAATTACACACATGGGGGTGACACGGTGGCAGAGCGGTAGCACTGCTGCCCCACAGGGAGTCACGTTGCTGGTGTTCCCTGCCTGGAGTTTCCATGTTTTCCTGCTGGGTTTCCACGGTTTGCTCAGGTTTCCTTCCAAAGATATGGATAGCACTTTGAGTACTGAGAAAAGCACTATATAAATGTAATGAATTATAATTATTATTATTATATGCAGATTTGGGGATTTGGTGACACTAAAATGACGCCAGTGTATGTGAGTGCTTGTATTCACCTTGCGATGAGCTGATGCCCCATCCAGGGATTGTTTCTGCCTCATGCCCAATGCTAGCTGGAATGGACACATCCCTGGATTGATGGATTTCTTCATTAAACATCCTTTTCAGAGATATTGCAGTAAGGTGTCATCGGAATTTAACACAGAAGCTGAACCTGTTCTCACAGTGATAATATCTCGCACTACCACCTGGTGGATTCCTCCAGATTTACGTAAAGTACGCGCGCAAGTATAAATAGTAAAACACTTGCATAGTAGGAGCGTCCGCTGGAGCTTGCGTCGTGTGAAGTATAAACCTGGCCTAAAAATTAGTTATGTTTTCTATTGAGAGTTACCAGTGGAAGTATGTAAAGTGAACACAGGTCACAAATATGCAAAAACAACTACATAAAGCTGGAAAGTGTCCACTGCAGTGTAACACAATGTGCAGTTTTGCTATTATAATAACAGTATATGTAATCATAAATTAAAAACAGTCCTAATATAAATGTTCCCTGGAGAGAGAAGGTAGTCTGTTGATAGCTGAATGTGAGCTTTACTGAACAGTGTGCTTATCTTAGCTCTGGCACACATTATTGAGAAGGTGGACTGCAGAGGAGTAAAACTGTTCTTCAGCCAAGTGTTAGTAGCTTTGATACTGGCATGCTGTGCCTGCCTCACCACCCTTTGTAGTGATCTCTTCTCCGAGGCTGTGGTGTTCCCATACCAGACTGTGACCCCCTTCTCTCCTGTCCGTACACTGTTAATAGTGGTGCAACAGACGTTCATCAGTGCAGTTTTTATTATTGCAATTAAAGGTACTGCAACCAGATATTGAGATTTTGGGGGCAATAGCCTCTATGCACACTCTCTTCCAGATTCCAGACATAAGTCGCATTATTGAAACATTATGCCAACTGTCAGGAACTAAAAAAAAAAAAAGAAGGGCTTCAAACTATGTTTCAAGCTGCATCCACAATTACAAAGATAAGATCTGGACATATTAAAAACTTGTCTACTATGAACCAATATGGGACAAATTTGTGATTACATTAGGCTTCTTTTAAAAACAAAAAACACAATTTCAGTAATTAGTCATTCAACTTTATTCATGGCCAGGTGAATATGTATGTCAGCTTAATACATAATAATATGAGTCTGCTGGACATCTTACCTTGTAAAAAAGCAAATGTCTCTGTGTGAGCCAGCAAAACGGTGAATGCCAAACCGCTGCTTCATTGGAAGGGTCTCAGTTTGTTTCCTTAGCTGGAGGATCTCCTGCCTGAGAGACATGTTTTCATCAAGCGCTAGCTCAACGTCTGCTGGATCCACAGCCAAAGAGTACTCGTGGTCCTCGAGGATTTTATTGTCCTCCTCCTTACCTGGTGTGTCATCCTCCATTGGTTGCTTTCTCCTCTCCCAAACCTCTGGTCTTGATACTTGAACGGAGAAATTGTTACCCTCAAACAACACAGGAACCACTCCCTTCTTCAACAGTCGCCACCCTGTCTTAGGCCCTGGCTGACGAAAATCCTCTTTTTTTTTTTAAAAAAAAATGCCGGCTACCAACTCTAGTATGGGGACTAACTGTAAAGCGCTCTCCCTTGATAGCAATGATCCATTTAGATCGGGTTCCTGAATCGGAGGGAAATGTATGAAAATTAAGTACCTTGTAGAACTTGCTGGAAACTGAATGTAAAGGTGCACAACAATGTTCATCTGTTGAGCTATCTGTACACTAAACTTGAAAACTTTATTTTTCTCTGGCATTCTCACCACTAAACAGAATTCACATCTGCAGATCGGACAATGGAAGTGACTGAGATTTCACTGAAAGTATGTCGGCACTGCAGTGCCCATGTGGCCTATTACATGTTCATATGGCCATAAGGGGTGTTGGATAACGTTGTCTTTTGACTAAAGTTAAAATATTAAATGGTGTATTGACAAAATGTCTGGGGTGAAACAATGAAGTTAATTATTTTCTATTTGTATTTCTCTGATCTAGAAATATGGCTACACCCATTTGTCTGCTGGTGACCTGCTGAGAGCAGAACGCGGGAGGCCTGGCTCACAGTATGGAGAATTGATTGAGTCCTACATTCGAGATGGGAAAATTGTACCAGTTAAGATTACAATCAGCCTACTGGAGAGGGTGAGAGGAAACAAGGGTGTTGAGTACAGTTGTTAAACTACAACAGTCTTGCTTGTTGTAAAGCTTCTTGTTTCTATTCAATGTTTGCTTTTAGCCCTTTTTCATTCTGTTAAAGTTGTATCTTTTTTTCTGATATTAAAATTAATACCATAAAATTAATTATTAATAATTAATAAAGTAATGGAGGATGGTTGTGTTAATGTGTCCAGTGGAGACCTAGTGAATACTAAGTCCATCGTGTAAACACCTGTAGCGTATGGGGCCCATGCCGGGCAAGCTCTTGGTGTGGGTTGCTATTTGTTACAGTGCTCTTTTCCAGCTGGTGTTTCCGGATAGGACATTATCTAGTTGGTCCTGATCCTGTTCCTGTGTGAAATGTGAAATGAGGCCTTCCAGTAAGACCACGCTTGCCCACATTGTGGTCATTCAAATCTGATGGGAGCTTTTCATCAACTCACTGAACATCTCTCCGATTTAAGGACATGTGAGACTGGATTGAATGGCATGTCTTCTTTGCTCAACTTATATCCTTGAATATTTGTGTCAGTAAATTGAAAAGGATTTGGACCAAAATTCACAGAAGGACATTTGTCATCTGTGTGATTGTTTGTATGCTATAGTGCAGGCCTGTACTGCAGTGTTGGGTGGCTACACCTGATATTAATGTGAATATACTGTGATGTGTGACTCTGTGTGTGCCAAATACACAACATTTGGCCACCTTTTGTATGTGTGTGGTGTCATGTTCCCCAGCCCAAGTCTCAATTCTGTGCTGTGACACCTACTTTGTTCATTTTCCACTAGTGTCTCTTTAAATGTTATTTATGTTTGGAATTGTTTATTGTGTTTCTCACAGCATCATTTGAAATACTATTTTAGAAAATAACTATCTACTATTTCTAGGTGCAATATAAAATAAATTTTATTCACATGTAAAATGCATTGCAATGTTGTTATTACAGGCAAAGGCTTTCCATTTCTCTCAGCTGCTTTCCTCTCTACCTCTTAATCATTTTTCACCTTATTTCAATACTAAAATATCACACAGACGGCGTGCCTTCTGTGCACAGGAACAGTTAACCTAAGGTTGTAATTTTCATAGTTGTGTCTTTTTCAGGAAGGCTTTCTATTTTTATTTTTGTAATACAACAGAGCATCTGTAAGAAGAAACCTCTAATCTGGCTGTCTCCTGCAGGCTATGGACGAAACAATGAAGGAGAACAGTGAGAAGAACAAGTTCCTCATTGATGGATTTCCTAGAAATGAAGACAACTTGCAAGGCTGGAGTACAAACATGGACGGCAAGGCTGAAGTGAAGTTTGTCCTGTTCTTTGACTGCAGCAATGAGGTAGAAATGATCTTTTGACGTTGTGTATTGTCATGTGTCTTAAATTCATTTGTAAAGGTAGTCAGATAATGGGCTTGGTTGGTTTGTACAGTGATATTTTTGATATCACACCAAAAGACAAAAGAGATCCAGGTTCAACATGTAGCAGTGCCTTCGTCTGCGTACATCATGTGTCTCTGTGAGCCTTCTCTTAAAGTTGTACACTCAACTTCAGAAACATTGGCACCCTTCATGAAAATGAGCTTAAATTAATATATGAAAAGAAGCACACATGCAGTGAGCGATATTTTCAGGCTTACACAAATGAGTATGCCTTATGTTTTTATTGTCGGACAGGATTTTGAAACTAAACAAAGTTTTCCTTTTGTAACGCACAGTTTCATAAAAACACAGATTCCAAAAATATTGGCAACTCCAAATTTAAGTGTTTGGTGCAGCCTTCCCTGATGAGAAGAGGAGCGCATGGCCTCTTTCTGTAGTCTTTAGCAAGATTGGAGAACACTTGTGAAGGGATCTTGGACCACTCTTCCATGCAGAACATTTCCAACTCATTTAGGCTTTCTCATGTGGCTTGCCCTCTTCAGTTGAAACAACAGATTTTCAGTTGGGTTCAAGTCTGGAGACTGGGGAGGGCTATTTCAAAACCTTGATTTTGTGTTGCTGCAGTCATTACTATATGGTTTATTGGATGCATGCTTCAGGTCACTGTCTTATTGGAAGACCCAACAATGGCCCGATTACATCCTTCTGAGAAATGTCCCCTTCCTGGCAAATTTTCAACGGTTCCATGCTTCTCAAATGTCATTACTATGATCCTGGTTGCTCTTACTGGTACTGACGATACCTATTTATTTATTTGTTTATTTTTTTTTTGTAGCCATTTCCGAATCTGTTAAGCTCAACGGCTTTTTTACTTTCTTGTGTATGAAGTATAGGGAAATTATTGTAATCGTCCAAAAATTCGACCTTGAGATTTTGTTGAATCTTGACGTTTTAGACCTCCTTGAGTCCGATTTACTCTCTCGTAGGGAAAGTATTGTAATTGTCCAAAAATTAGATTTCGAGATTTTGATGAATCTCGACGTTTAGACCTCCCTGAGTCCAAAAATACTATTTTTGGAATTATGTCTGTGTATCTCCTTTGTGTGTTAACACGATAACTTGAATACACTTTCACTTAGGTCAACCAAATTTTGCATACAAGTATTTGGTACAAAACGTAGATTTCTATCAACTTTTGAGCTATTTCCACTAACCGGAAGTGGTACTTTTTTATTCATGCTTTACTTTTTTAATAGTTATTCAATATATTATTTATTTGATTTGATTTATTGTTGATGGTTCTTTAATGTACATAATTTAAAAATATAATCATTGTCTTGCAGTTTACTCCTCAAATATCCATCCCCATAGTATACGAGAAAGTCTAGGAGATCACTCCTGATTTTTTTCTTTTGTGTTTGAGTTGGGAGATGTTAGGCTTTTCCCACGTGGATGGGTGACAAAAAGAGTCAACCTGTGTGTTACCTCATATATACGTTGCAACCGGGAATAGTCACAGACAACAATAAAGCTCCTAAACACTAAAAATGATATTAAGCAACATTTTTCCCCAAAGATGTAAATTCCTTTAGTTTTACTTATGGTATTCTTCAAGGGTGCCAATAAATTTGCCACTTGTTTTTGACAGAATTGACTATTTGGGGCCTTATTTAGAAAGATTGAAGAATTTTACATTGTTTTAGTTAGTTCATCAAAGAGCCAGTTGTCATAATTTTCCTTATTCAATATTTTTGCAACAGTAAATCCTATTCAAAAGTAACAGTAATAATAGAGTGTAATACAGTGATCCCCCGCCTATCGCAGAAGTTACGTTCCACACCCATCAGCGATAGGTGAAAATCCTATCCTAAATAAACATTTTTTTTTTTATAGTTTAAGCTTTAAAATACCCCTCCCACACGCTTTAAACACATGTAAACTTATTAAAACACACTTTGTAGATACATATACAGTATGTGGATGTCGGGCTAAGGATATGAGTAACATAATAATAATAATAATACAATAGTAATGTAGTGTACCGTCGATTCATTCAAGCTGTAATGGCGAGCGATGTCTGCATAACAATTTCTCTTCCCGAAGCATATCCGGGAGTTTTACCTTCTCCTGAATGGTCAAGGTCTTCCTCTGGTGCTTAGGCTCACTACTACCAGAAGGCTTAGAAGATGCAGGATGCTTGGGAGCCATCATAGGGCTTAAAACAAAAACGAAAAGTTCACAAAATGTTTGCTCACAACAATTGGACCACAAGCAAGGTACGCGATACACAGAGAACTGAGATGCGTCGAGGACCCACGCTCACTGTTCTTGCGAGATTACACCACGTTGGCAGCAGCCAATCAGAGCCCAAGAGAATGAAAATCCCGCTCTGATTGGTTGAGTCGCCTCTTTAAGCCAATAACGGGCCTTGTAAGAAATCATCTGGGTACTGTAACGTGAAACTCTTTGTCTACCGTAGTGTACAATGTACATATATTTAATGATTTGCTGTATTGCTTAAATGTTAGATATGTTCCACAGAAAAATCCGTGATATAGCGGGGTATCACTGTAACATGTTTTAGTAGACAATATTAAACACATGCATTTCAACTTTATGTAGTTAAAAACGCTGCCCAAATTAGGCTTGTGGTGGCTCAGTAGCTTTCATAGACAGCAGAGTCCAACTCAAATGATGTCGACATGGTAGAAGGTGTGTGGCAAATTTTAGATCGTATTTGGTAAATGTAACATCGCCTGATTGAATTAAAATCTGCTGAAGTCTCCAGCTAAAATTGTTGACTGCTTGTTGGAGCTTTGCTGATGAATTACTGTGTCCGAGAAATTCTGAATCATTATATTGTGCAGATACTGCATTTGTGTGGTTGTTTTTAGTGTTACGCAAATAAAGAGGACGCTTCCATAATTATTCTTCTCATACATTCATTTCTAGATAAGTGACTTTTTGCTTTTTTTACTTTTACAGTTAACTTACCTCAAGCAGCAGGAAAATTAAGCTGCTGTATTAGATGAACAGTTTGCATGCACTTCTCTCAGTGTTGGGCCAGCACCGTTTTAGGGATCTGTTTTGTTGTCTAGAGCAGCTGTCAAAAGGGTAAAAGAGAAAAATGTGCAAAATACACAAGTTAAAAGTGACCTTCCTTAAAGGAAATTTTGAACTGATAAACTAATTTGAAATTTCAAGTCTCACAGATTGTTTTTCTCATTTAAGATAGGCGAGTTTACAAATTTGCTACTGCTTTTCAAGTAGAAATTTTAAAACTTTAAAAATGTGTACAGTGAGTTCTATTGGAGATATCTCAACAAAATTTAAACGGTTCTGACATATTTCCTTGAACAGCGAGTGTGCCAGATTTCAACAAAATTAGTCTACTGAGTGCAGGGTTGATTCATGCAGAGAGACAGACAGACAGACATGGCAGTTATAGTAGGCGCTTATTTCATTACATTGTATGTATGTGAATGCACGTAAAAATGGGTGCGGTAAGGCTTTTTTTTTTTTTTTTTAAATATTATTATTATTATTTGTCATTCAGCATCATTTCTTTACTCTTTTATTTTTCTCCTACAAAGTTTTAGTAGAAATGTGTTTACTTCAGCACCTAAAAAGCTGAAGGAAGAATTATGCTATTAACGTACAGAACTTTGGTGTAATGCTATTTGAACATTAGAAAAAATGTAATGAACTGGCATTATATTGACAATGTCTATTAGGTATGCAGATTGATATTGCTATTAATAATAATACATTTTATTTATTTCATTGGTGTCTTTCTAAACAGTCAAGGACACACGAACAATGGATAAAACACACACAAACAAAACTAAAAAAAAAATACAAAATCAGACAACGCAGTTATCTGTTAGAAAAAAAAAAATCCTGTGGGAGGGAATGACTAGGAGACGATACATGATCTTCACATTAAGATCACGGAAGACAAAACACCCACGAGACGAAAGAGAATGGCTATGGAACGTCTCGCGGGGATATATAACATGAGATTCTTGCAAGACACGCCCTACTTACAAGCAAGCAGCAGAGCATGGTGAGCAAAACAAATCAGTAGTGTAAAGGAATGCAGCACACACAGATACAGGCGTCTCAGTGCATATAAAGCATATAAAGGACAATACGTTATAAATGAAACGTCAACGGCTAAAAGATCGTATTAGCGCCAACAAAAGGAAATTAATCATCAGGACCAGTTGTAATTGAAAAAATAGCAGGACAAAGCAAGGTCTGAAATAAAAGGCAAAGAGCAGAAAACAGTCTTTTCGCATCATTCAATGCACAAAACGTAGATTTACACACTAATGGAACATACGCTATGAGAATCTGTGGTCCCGCAACAGTTGAAGCAACAACAAGTTTAATTTCAAAGAAAACACAATTCGGTCAGGTGTATATTTGTGATCATGGAGAAGAGAATCACAACGCGAGCAGCAGAGACACAAAGTGGCAAAAAGGACAGCGGCTGTACAGGCTTTCAAATGATCGAAGGGCAGCGCAACAGCAGCTGGCCCCCCCCCCATTCACAACACGAGCAGCGTTATACGTCCTGCAAGAAAGAGATGTAACCACGCCCAGGGCTGGAAATAAAGGACAATAATTGTTTTTACAATGTCACGAGAAACAAGGCAGTGAGCCGTCATTTAAAACAAGTCCACAGACATCTAACCTAGCAGTTGTTGGATTGCTTTTGGCAGACAAGCATCATGTGCTCCGAGCTCTTAAAACAACGACCTGCGACAAGCAGAACAGGCAGCTCACAAGCAGCAGAAAGACAGCAGATGATCTGATGGCATATCTTTAGCGTGTGTTCAGCCGCAAACCCCCTTCACAACATGAGCAGCATTATATGTCTGGCGAGAAAGAGAAGTAACCACGCACGCAGTATTGTTTTTACAAACGTTTTTAAAGTAAAAGTGAAAATAATGCATATTAACAATTCCCATGAAAATAACAATCTCTTTAAATTGTGTATCCGGTAAACCAAACACGGGGGTGGGCGAGCGAAGCGAGCAGGGTGCAGAGCCCCCTAGTAATCAAAGAGAAAAAGCAGTCTTAAACATATAAGTTTTAAGTTTAGATTTGAAAAGTGAGAATGAACCAATATTTCTAAACTTGGATGGTAATTAGTTCCCAGCTGCTCTGCTCCCCATGGTGGTACGACGAGCGAAGGGGTCAGTCAGGTAGATGTAGGAAAGAGAATCTAAGGGTGCGGGAGGGAATGGCAACATGGAGGAGGTCGAACAGATATGGAGGGGCAAGGTTGTGGATAGCCTTAAAAGGTAACAGGAGAATTTTGAATTCAATGCAGAATTTAACTGGAAGCCAGTAAAGCTGCTGCAAGACGGGAGTGAAATGGTGAATAGAGGGGGTTCTAGTAATGATGTGGGCAGCTGAATTCTGGACCAGTTGAAGAGATTTGCAAGAAAGACCAAAGAAAAGAGAAATTGCAATAATCCAAAGAGAGGTGACAAGGCTATGAACAAGGATAGCAATGGTGTGGGGAGTGAGGGAGGGAGGGGCAAATACGATTAATGTTACGCAGGTGGAAATATGCAGACCGGGAGTTGTTGTTGATGTGGAACTGAAAAGATTGAGTACTATCAAGGATGACACCCAGACTCTTAACCTGTGGAGAAGGGGAAACAGAGGAATTATCAATAACAAATGAAAAATGATCAGTTTTGGATAATGTTGATTTTGTACCAATGAGGAGAACCTCAGTTTTGTCACTATTTAATTTTTCCAAAAAAAAAAAAAAGTTTTCTGAAAAGCATGCAAAGCAATGGTTTCACACGGAAATCAACATAAAACGTCTCTTGCTGTGTTTTGTGGCCTCCAGTTTGCCGGGCATGTTTGGCAGGGTGGCTGCCAGGCTATCTTTGTGTGTTAGCAGCGTGTCGCAATATGGTTTATACCTCTTGTTATTATAAGTGGCGGCTCTCCCAGGCAAACGTTACCATAGGTGCATCAGCTTCACAAACCTATTCAGCACCACGATCAACTGGGGAGAGCTGATGCTAGTACCTCACATTTGTTTTCAATCACTTGTATCACAATCGGAGTCCAACAAGTCAAGAGTCCAATTCAGCAATAATATCCAAAATAACGTCTACAGAGTATTTTCCTTTACAAATTTGCTTTGATCTCTTGCCAGATGTCGATTCTATTTTTGCCGTTGTTTGCTCTTTGCTACTCACACTTGCACAGGGAATCTCGGTCAAACCAACAAAGCTGACTTTCCTCCCTGCAGAGAGGGTTTTGTCACCATTTACAGTTGATTACCACCGTCGACCCCTCCTTTTGACAAAAGTCGACATCTGCCCTGAAATGGTGAGGTACTTCTGAGTGTTACTGGAAATCAGAAAAACCTTTCAAATGGGAAGATGGATGCTAAGTGCAAACCTATAGCTGGATGTAGAAACTAATCTTTGAATGTGAAATCCAAGATGCGTTTTTGTATGCTTACCAAGTTATTATTCACTAGCCATGGTACCTGTCGAAGACACATATTTCCATCCATCCATCCATTATCCAACCCGCTGAATCCGAACACAGGGTCACGGGGGTCTGCTGGAGCCAATCCCAGCCAACACAGGGCACAAGGCAGGAACCAATCCCGGGCAGGGTGCCAACCCACCGCAGGACACACACAAACACACCCAGCAAACACTAGTGCCAATTTAGAATCGCCAATCCACCTAACCTGCATGTCTTTGGACTGTGAGAGGAAACCGGAGCGCCCGGAGGAAACCCACACAGACACGGGGAGAACATGCAAACTCCACGCAGGGAGGACCTGGAAAGCGAACCCAGGTCTCCCAACTGTGAGGCAGCAGCGCTACCCACTGCGCCACCGTGCCGCCATAACACATATTTTAAAATTTTTAAATCTATTGCCCTCCTGTCTGCTTTTATACTTCCCATCTTTGAAGACAACTCTCTCAGTGTGCTCCTTTACTCCTCCTTGTGCATCTCACATTTGCACTTCTTCTTTGCTCCGAGGGACTGAAGAAATACACCTTAGTTTTTTATTATTAAGTAGATTACAGTATTTCTCATTTTGATTTTTAAAGTTCATTATCTTAAGTCTTTATCTTCCTATGTTGTTTTCCACATTGCAGTCACCTTAACATAACTTATTCTTAAGCATACTTAGTTCATGGTTGTACGAGGCTGAATGCAGGAACCAATCCTGGACTGGGTGCCAGACACAAACTGTGACACTCTCGTCTTTAAAACTGAACTGTTTGTCTTTGGGGAATTTGGGAAAACTCACACAGATATAGGTAACAATGTGCATGCTACACACCAATGGAGACTGAGCCCTGGGTGCTGGATTTGAACCAAGAATACAGGATCCATGAAGTAGCAGGTAGAAATTCTTACCACAGCACTGCCCTTCAGTGCATTTATATTAATTGTAATCCTGGAATTTATCTGAATCTATTTTTTTTATCATAATGTGCATACATCTTGAAGTGCTTTTGTTATTTAATGTATACTGCACACCTTTTACATGATCTTTTCTTACATTTAAATCTGTTTTAATTAGCTTATGCAGTCCTCCTCAGGGATTTGTTTTTTATTTTTACTATTTTAGTTTGGTATTTTGATGTGTACTGCTTTTCAGGCAAATGGCTTGTTAATTAATATCATTAAAGTGTTGGGAAAACCATAAGGGTCAGGAAGCTGTGATTCGCTGTTCTGTTGCTGACCGCTTGACTGATAATAGAGGAGGAAAAGGCGCAGATGTCTGAAGAGCCGATTACAGATTTGGTATCATGTTATTACATGTGGTTTAAAATAGATGAAATTAGAGTTGGTAGAACTAGTATACTAGTGCTGATCTGCAGTGGTCGCAACATAACCCAGATGGTATTATATCTGTAAACTGTAAATCAGTGGCATTGTGGTGTTCATCCAGTCAGTGCCTTGTTTTTTTGTTATCTTCTTTTTGCATCATACACAAAACTGTGCAGAAGAATAAAGCTATATCTCCCTGACTGACTGACAAGTAATGTTTGAATATTTCCAGACAGCTCTCCTAGCTCTGAGACACAGAGAAATGCAACCTTACCAAAGAGCTCATTTACTGGTGAAAATAATTCCCAAAAAATAAATGGACGTTTTGCATTCAGTAGTCATTCACTGTTTTTATATGCCTTGCGTTGCTCTTTATTAGTTCACATTTGACTTGCTCCTACACAATTGTTTAGCTGGGAGTTTAAATTTATCTTTCCAGTTCATGAGAACCTTATTAGTCTCTCTATTATATATAAAAAAAAATCTTGGAAGGAGACGAGACATGTTTTCTTGGATAGACACTTCTGCGTCCTGCAAGAATGTTGGTGCGGTACACATGCAGAACAGGTTAAGAGATAATAGAAGTACGAAAATTCGAAAGTCTCAAAAAAAGGATAGGAAAGATCGCATTAGCGCAAACAAACGAAAATTATTACTCTGTGAAATAACGGAACAGCAAAAAGAGATTGAATATATTGTTCGGATTTAAACTTAAAGTCAGAGACTTGTAGATCGTCTAATTGGTGTTGCCTGCAAGAATTGAAAGATTCCAAAAACGTTGGCGCAGTATGAATTCCCGTGAGACGGGGACTTTCAACATGACATTTTTTCAAGTCACGTCCTATTTTCAACTATTTTCAAACAAGACCACGGTCATCTAACCTCTCAGTTGTGTGAATGCTTTTGTCAACCACACTTCCTGCGCTCTCAGCTCTTATAAATTTTATCAGGACAATAATTTTATATGTTCTAGATGACACGTCAACGACTAAGCAAAGAAGCAAGAGCATGGACAAACATTCGAAAAGAGAGAGAAACGATATTCACTCAGTTATATGTTGCGTTGTCACGATGAAACTCCAAACACAAGAAAAGTTAATTTCAAATATTGTTTTTTTATTAAAGTTTTAAAGTAAAAGTGAAAATAATGCATATGTAACAATTCCCATGGAAATAATCTCTTTAAATTGTATATCCAGTTAACCAAACCCCGGGGATGGGTGAGCAAAGTGAGTAGGGGGCAGAGCCCCCTAGTATTTTAAAATAAATTTCTCTTTTCCTGTATGTACCATCACGATAACTGTTATCTGTTCCTGTAAAAAAACAAATTGCCTTGCAGAGTGCAAGCATTAATTATTACTAATATTTATCAATATTGGTATCTATGTATGTGTGTTTGTGTGTGTCTCTGTGTGCGAACCCGACACCTAAAAGGGGCTAAAGATTAACTTCAGTGTACTAAAACATTTATATTACAACTTTTAAGATTTTGTACTTTATAATTAAATAATCTAAATGAGAACCGGCCATTCAGCCAAACAAAGCTTGTCAGTCCCTTTGCACTTAATTCTTCAAAAATGTTATTTTAGTCAAGTTTTGAAGGTCCTTAAACTCCTACTGTCTACCACACTACTTGGTCTCTTATTCTGTGGTTCTCTGTGTAAAGAAAAAACTTACTAATGTTTATGCAAAATATACCCTTAACAAGTTTCCAACGGTGTCCCTGTGTTCTTGACGAACATATAACTATATTATTTGTATGTGTACTGTTCCCAACACAGCAGTAATTCATAATGCAAAGATTTACATATTTTTTTGTTTCTTCTACTCTGAAGGTTTGCATTAATAGATGCTTGGAAAGAGGAAAGAGCAGTGGCCGTAGTGATGACAACAAGGAGAGCCTTGAAAAAAGGTAATGAGATAAACAAATACTACAAATGTTGGAAAATCTCAAGAGTTTATAAAAGTTGTTTTGTTTTTGTTGCAGGATTAAAACCTTTCTTGAGTCCACTAGGCCAATAATTGAGCAATATCAAAAGGTGGGCAAGGTTCGCACCGTTGATGCCTCCAAGTCATTAGATGAAGTAAGTTTTTTTATTTTGTGAGGATTTTTTTTTTTTCCATTTCAGAATTTAAATACTTTTTGAATGGCATTTACAGATCATTGTCAAACTCCAGTGACCAACAGTCTGGTGCTTTTAAATCTTGATATACAAAGTACAGTTGGGGAAAATAAGTATTTGATCCCCTGCTGAATCTTTAAGTTTGCTCACTTACAAAGGAATGAACAGTCTCTTTAACTTTTAAAGTAGTTTAATTTTAGAGGAAAGAGACAGCATATCAACCAAAAATCCAGAAAACACATTACATTAAAGTTATAAATTGATTTGCAGGTAATTGAGTGAAATAAGGATTTGATCCCCTACAACCTAGCTGGAATTCTGGCTCCCACAGATTGGCCGTGTTCCCATGTGGCACACAGATTACAATCAATCAATAATAATAATACATTTTATTTAATAGGCGCCTTTCATAACACTTAAGGTCACCTTACAATGAAATTAAACAACAGTAATAAAGTATAAAAACAAAGAGGATGATAAAATCAAATCGCAATAAGGGTACAGAGGTAGTAGCAAACATCAAAGATAATAGGCATTCATAATTGGTATGCCAGTTTGAAAAGTTTTGAGGGCAATTTTAAAATGTGTTATTGAGTCTAATTGATCGATATGAGAGGGAAGAGAATTCCCGAGTTGAGGAGCACTATGAGAGACGCTCAAGCTCCCACAGAACAGAGTTAGATGTGTGGTACAGAAAGTAGCGCTGCAGATGAGGATCTGAGGGAGCGAGAGGAGTGAATGTCTGTAGGAGATGAGTGAGGTAGGGAGGAGCGAGGCCGTGGAGAGCTTTAAAGGTTAAGAGTGGTATTTTGTATTGTATTCGGTAGTTAAAAGGGAGCCAGTGAAGTTGAGAGAGAAGAGGTGTAATATGTTCAGTGGATTTAGAACAGCAGGTTATTATCCTAGTAGCAGAATTTTGAATAAGTTGTAAGCGAAGAATAAATTTTTGTGGGATGCCAGATAGAATAGCATTACAGTTTTCTATATGTGAAGTGACTAAGGTATTAACCAATACTTCAGTACTGTGTTGCGTAAGAACAGGGTGAAGTCTAGAAAAATTTCAGAGATAGAAGAAGGCAGTCCAAGGAACATTACTTGTATGGGAAGAAAAAGAGAGGCTACTGTCTAGAATGACACCCAGGCTCTTAACCTGGAAAGAGATGTTCCTGTTAATGTTAATTAAAATGGAAGAACAGTTAACCTTAGCGAGTGTGGATTTAGAACCAATGAGGAGCACCTCGGTTTTGTTGCTATTTAATTGGAGAAAATTGTGAGTCATCCATGAGTTTATTCTCAATCAATCAATTAGAGATACTTCTGATCTCAGCTCGTTATGCGTATAAAGCACACCTGTCCACAGAATCAATGTCTTCCATTCCAACCTCTCTACCACTTTGGGTGAGATCAAAGAGCCCGGATGTTCACTGGCAAACTTGAGACAAGTCTGTACATGTGCCTTCTTGAGCAGGGGGACCTTGCGGGCGCTGCAGGGTTTCAATCCATTATGATGTAGTGAGTTATGAATGGTGTTCTGATATATATATATATATATATATATATATATATATATATATATATATATATATATATATATATATATATATATATATATATATATATATATATATATATATATATATATCTATGTGTGTGTGCGTATTTAATATATGCTCGCTTCACATGCTTGCTCTATATGTTTTTTTTCTATTTGGCTTTGAAATTAACATTCAAATATTTTTTAAACTTACACTTTTACTGTAAAACTTCAGTAAAAACAATTTTTTGAATAAAATTTTCGTCAATATTGCATTGAATTTTGATTCTGTGTTTGGACTTGCATCGTGACAACGCAACGTATAACTGCCGTGAGAGAATTTCGTTTCTTTCTCTCTAATAAATAAACGTGACTTTTACGAATATTTGTCTCTGTGATTTGTTAATGGTCATAGTAAAATCTATTCTAACGGGAAACGGTTAACGTTTTAATACAAATGGCATATCAAGATCTCCTTTGTTGTCTAATGTTATCCGGGGAAGATGTACTACATTACCTTTCTTGGATACATCCTTCTTTCAACAGTAATTCGGGCAGTGGAAGACCGGATGGTGTTAACAGTTGTAGTTATTGTTCGGAATATTGTAAGTTGATGTTTTCATCTTCCGCACAATCATCACCAACTGTTTCAGCATAGTCTGTTGTAGGGCTGCACGATAACAGAAAAAATGATTATCACGATTATTTTGCTCAAAATTTTTATCACGATTAATAATGACGATTATTCCTTTGGTAAATGAAGTCTGTGACCAAAGCAGTGTAGCCTCGGCCAGTTATTCACAGATGCTGCCCTAATCATATTAGCTGCGTTGTCCGTTGTGATGCACACAAGTCTTTCTTCCACCAAGCCCCAAGCGGACATCGCTTCTTTGAGGCCCACTGCAATAAACTCCGCTGTATGGTCTTGTGGGAAAAACGAAGTTTGCAAAAACTTGCTTTTCATCTCAAACTCGCTGTCAATAAAATGAACTGTCAAGCTCAAATACGGTTCCGCAGTTCTGCTTGACCATAAGTCGGTCGTGGCAGCAAAATATTCAAGGCTGAGCCTGAGAATTTCTCTTTCTATTTCTTTTCGGCATTTCGCATACAGCGAGGGCAGTGCAACATTGGAAAAATGGTTGCGTGAGGGAATGCTATATCTTTTATCAAGTGTTGCGATCATTTTGTTAAACCCCTCACTGCTCACGGTGGTTATTGGACACATATCCTTGGCTATATGGTACGTGATCGCCTCTGTTATTTCCCGGTGTCTTTGCGAGCTAGGCACAGGGCCGCTGCTGGCCAAATGGGTGCCCTAAGCAGAAATTTACTTTTGTGCCCCCTCCCCCACATATTACGGAAGTAAAAATAAAATAATAAAAGAAACACCTACTATAGGGGCCAAAATAGAACTTTATTCAAATAAAAGTAAATACATAAATAAATTGTATCATTTATAAATTACAATTGTAGCTCTACAGCAAAAAATACAAACTAAAATTACACTTTAAATAAAACATTTATAATAAATAAAATAAACAATAATAAACTGAAATAAAATCAACACTGTCATCTGCTGGAGCTTTCCAAAGTTCAAAATTTACAAAGGCACACTTCTGCTTTTTCTTGAGGCAAAGTCGTAAATGAGCTCTTCATATGATAAAGCCTTTGCTAATTCAGAGTTGATGCTGACAATTGCCAGACCACTCATGCGCTCTTGTGCCATAGATGAGTGCAAGTACGTTTTGATGAGCTTCATTTTAGAAAAACTTCGCTCAGCAGAGGCAACAGTTACAGGGAGTGTCACTGCTATGCGCAGAGCAATCCAGAGATTTGGGTACAGAGGTGAGGGCGCGCGCGTCATCACGCGTGCTTAGCCTACTCTGCGTTCACCGTAAAATGCAATATATACGTTTATATTTTTGTTTATTTGTATATGTATATTATTAATATTCATTTATTATTATAATATATAAAAACGATTTTTTTGAGCAGCTGGGATGGTGCCCCCCTGGGAGTTGGTGCCCTACGCAGACTGCGTACTCTGCGTATAGGGAGCGGCGGTACTGGCTAGGCAGATATGGTATTGCGTTGAACAATGTCCCTGATATTGTTGTCTGTGTTGTGGATGGCTGGTAGTTTTTTGTTGTTGCTGTTTGTGCCTTCAGTCGTTGAAATTCTTGATAGTGTACTTTGTGGTGGCTTTTAAGGTGGTTGATGAGGTTTGTTGTGTTACCTTGGGACGTTTGGACGGAACAGGAGCAAAGTTTGCACAAGACTCGTACCTGATCAACATCACATTCCTCGAAATCGAAATAGTTCCAGACAACTGAGTATGACCCCTTTTTAGGAACTAACGATCACACTTCTGCACGTTGCTCCGCCATCATATGTTTATTCTGACTGACTGTTATTGCTGCTATTGACTTCTACTGCTTCAGAAAGCGCTTGCAATCTAGACGCAGTAACGTCATAGTGACGCAGTCCAATCCGTAAACTCAGCCCATAAAAAACAGTTTGGTCTTTATACTGTAAAATCGCGACGATATTTATTAACTGATCGTGGGTCATAAATATCGTTATCATGAGAAAAAAAAGATTAATCGTGCAGCCCTAGTCTGTTGATATGCATTTAACCAATTTGCAGTGCAACTGCTTGACAATTTTCGCATCAATTCATTTGACTTCATCGCTTCTCGGTGTTAGGATTGCCATTGTACTCATTTCTATTTCTTTTGTTGATATCCCTTAACTTAACCTGAACTTAAAGTGAAGAAAATGTAAAAATTTATAAGCTGAGAGAGCAGGAAATGTGTCTGTCAAAAGCATTCACACTAATGAGATGTGAGTGGACCGTGGCCATGGTTGAATATGGTTGAGAGGAGGGCGTGACTTAAAACAATCTCATGTCAAAAGTCTCGTCTTCCGGGATAATGCGTATATGTGTATATGTTGTAACAGAGGCGCTATATAGGCGCCTGACCCGACATAGATAGACACGGAGGCACGTATAAAATGAACAGCGACTTTATCTTCCTTCACCCGTGGGCGCATGTCTTCCCCGTGACCCACCCACAAGCAATACACAGTCCCAAATACCACACAAAGAACCACAACACCACTTTTCTTCCTTTACTACCACTCCTCCTCAGGCTTAATCCTCCTCCTCCCGACTCTCGCTCTCGAGTGGTGGTTCCTGGCCCTTTTTATAGCCCACCCGGAAGCGTTCCAGGTGCTTGACCACCTTGTCCTAATTGGACTTCAGGGTGGGCCTGAAGATTCGTCCAGCCGGGCTGTTGACTCCATGCAGCTCCCCCTAGTGGCCATCCGAGCTCCCAACCAGGCTGTGGAAGACTCCATCTCCCATGGAGCCATGCGACAGGTTGGGGGATCACCGTCCGCCAGGGAGGCTGCCACCAAGCGTCCCGGGGGAGGTATTGAGCTGCCCATGGTTACTCCCCAGAACAGGTGCAGCAGGGGCGTTCCTGCCAGGCATGGGACCCGGCTGTCCGTCACAATGTATATGTATATGTGTATATATATATGTATGTATGTATGTGTGTGTATGTATTGACCTATTTATGTATTTATTTTTTAAGATATTCTGTAGAAAGCCAAATTTTCCCCTGAGAATAAACAAAGTTGTATCTGATTCAGAAATAAGTAGTTTGCAGATCAGTTACTGTAATGAAATGAACAATTTGTATGTATAAATGTAAATAATTTACATTTGTATCTTTCAGGTCTTTGCAGAAGTACAGAAAATTTTTGACAAAGAAGGATAAAGCCTGGATATGAACTGTTGCCTTCAGACACAGTTAGCCATTCTTGAATATTTTTTCAGAGATTCCTACGCATTCTTTTAATTTTTTTTTTATTTTTACTTGAAAACATTTTGGTTTTAAAAAAAAAAAAGTGCATAATTGAATTAAGAAGAAGAAAAAAAAAATGTTTACTTTTGGGTAGAGAATGAAGTGTGGCTGAAAAAGTGAAAGTGTTGTGATCCTGTAACATTTCGCGGGTGCAGAGTGTTAGAGATCCCCTCCAAAATTCACAGGTAGATTCTTTCCTGGTGCATATGTGTGTTAGAGCTGTCAAAAGGGCTGGACCCTCCTCGAGATAGTCACTTGTTGAAAGGTTTTATGCAGTCGGTGAGCCAACACTAAACAATGCTGTTGGCCTGACCCAGAAGGACCAAACTACATAACATTCAGTCTCAGGATAAAAAAAATTCAGTCATAGGTTTATCTGTACAATTTCTTGAGGACTGCAACATTCTGCTTTCAGTGTGATGTACTGAAACTTTACCTTATCATGTCTTTAATTTGGCTACTACCTTTCCGTAACGTCCATTATATACAGAGATTCAGACGAAGAGCTAAAAAGCTTTTCTTTCATCATGCAACCTTTATGTACCAGTTATGTAGATTAGCTGGGATTTTTTTTACTCTACCTGATATGTTCTCTATGAAAATGTAATCAAGTTTACCTTCTCTTTTGACAGATTACCATTTTAATACATTGATTTGGGAAGATTAATACCAATTTTGTTTGTTTTTCTGTTTTTTTATCTTTTGGACTTTTTTCAGACTAGTTAGCTTTCAGCGGGCTTTTATGCATCTCAGTCTCTCTAAAAGTTTCCATATGGCAGGGTGGAGTCCGGATTGCTTACTCTTTTATATATGCCAACATGTGTTTGGCATCTTTTTGGTCATTTTACATATTAAGAGTTTATGATTAAAGACTCCTGGTGTCTGCAATTCCAGCGATGCAGCGAGCAAAAGAGGAATAGCGGATATGCAGCCTTGGCAAATGGTAATTATATAGGACAAATGATGGACAGAAATGCAATAATAAGATCTTTTAGGTCTGATGGGGTGGTTTACTTTTGCAGTCTCAAAATCTGAAATCTTCAGTTGCCTTAATTTCTATTTAATAACGCTGAGGCAAAATAGATGATGTGCACCATCTTATTTTTGGCTTCATTGGCTGCTCTTAGAATATGGAGTTCAGATTTTTGTATATATACACACGTGTGAGTATATTATATATGCGTATTATATACACACATATACAGTACATACATGCAATTTATATGCACATATGCTTATATATACTGAAATGTGTGTGTTATCTATATCTATATATCTATATATATCTATATATATATATATATATATATATATATATATATATATATATCTTTCTAGCTTTGCACTGAAAGGCTGTACAGTTCAGATTTTGACTTGAACATTTCCTAATTCCTTCCCGTTAGCCCCATTTTCAACAAGAGAAAGGATGAATGAAAAATTGTCTCTATAGTAATTGTGATGTATACAAAAGTGTCCTAGGAATTAATTATATTAAGAGAGCTGTTATTTTTTTTTAATGCATATTTTAAATGTTTTATGTCATATTTTTGTTTTCTTTTTTGCCAACTTTTTTTTTTTTTTTTTTGCTCTGAAATGTTAACTTTCATAAATATTAAGGTAGCCCAAGCTAAAGGTTGGTTCAGGTTTTAAACTTTACAGGAACTTATCAAGCTAATAAATCCTTCAGTTTTATTCACTTGTCAACTAGCACAGCACTCTTGTAGATTTCTTTGTCCAAATCCTTTTGTTTTATTTTTAGCCTCCAGCTCATTTTCTGCTCTTTTAGCCTTCATTTCCCTCCCCTTTTGTGTAAACTGTGGTTTATTTCATGAATTGTTCAAATATTATTGTTGTTAAACTCACGGTGAAAGGACCATTACATGTTTAAATCAGGCATTCTTTTAATCTACATAGGACAAAACAAATCATGATATGCTGAAAAAGAAATATCTCACAAAATATACCATTCTTGAAACCTCCCTTTGTCTTGTTCTTTTAAGGTATTAAATTCTATTTTGGAACTGTGTTCTTTTTTTATATATAATGAAGACAAAGCTTTTTTTAAAGTGTGTGTGTGTGTGTCTGTGTGTGTGTGTATATATATTTACAGTGTGCATATATGTATATTGTAAAATGATCAGACTCGACACACTTGAAAAGGTTTTGGGCAGCCACCCATATATTATCCCTGGCTGCAATGGGTTGATTTTTGAACAAGAGATGTTTCTCTGTTGGAGTCCAGAATTGAACTGCTGAAAGTTTGCAAAGATAACGGCTTTAAGGGATCAAACCAGAAGTGACGTTCTTCTGACATCAGTCTGTGTGCCGGAACTGCCATCCTGCTGGGTACCGGAACCAGAAGTGACGCTGTCATGGGTGCCAGAATTGGAAGTGACGCCATCAACGCTGAGTCAGACAGGTTTTCCTGCAGCTGGTCTGCAAAAATAACAAGAGAAGGTTTTGTGCACCCCGCCACCCGCTGGCATGGTGTGGAATTACCTTCGCTTGGTCCATACTACGTCGTCCTACTCGCACGTGCATGACAATGTACAGTGCATCCGGAAAGTATTCCCAGCGCGTCACTTTTTCCACATTTTGTTATGTTACAGCCTTATTCCAAAATGGATTAAATTCATTTTTTTCCTCAGATTTCTACACACAACACCCCATAATGACAACGTGAAAAAAAGTTTACTTGAGATTTTTGCAAATTTATTATAAATAAAAAAAATTGAGAAACCACATGTACATAAGTATTCACAGCCTTTGCCATGAAGCTCAAAATTGAGCTCAGGTGCATCCTGTTTCCCCTGATCATCCTTGAGATGTTTCTGCAGCTTCATTGGAGTCCACCTGTGGTAAATTCAGTTGATTGGACATGATTTGGAAAGGCACACACCTGTCTATATAAGGTCCCACAGTTGACAGTTCATGTCAGAGCATAAACCAAGCATGAAGTCAAAGGAATTGTCTGTAGACCTCCGAGACAGGATTGTCTCGAGGCACAAATCTGGGGAAGGTTACAGAAAAATTTCTGCTGCTTTGAAGGTCCCAACAAACACAGTGGCCTCCATTATCCGTTAAGTGGAAGAAGTTTGAAACCACCAGGACTCTTCCTAGAGCTGGCCGGCCATCTAAACTGATTGATTGGGGGTGAAGGGCCTTAGTCAAGGAGGTGACCAAGAACCCGATGGTCACTCTGTCAGAGGTCCTATGTGGAGAGAGGACAACCATCTCTGCAGCAATCCACCAATCAGGCCTGTATGGTAGAGTGGCCAGACGGAAGCCACTCCTTAGTAAAAGGCACATGGCAGCCCGCCTGGAGTTTGCCAAAAGGCACCTGAAGGACTCTCAGACCATGAGAAAGAAAATTCTCTGGTCTGATGAGACAAAGATTGAACTCTTTTGTGTGAATGCCAGGCGTCACGTTTGGAGGAAACCAGGCACCGCTCATCACCAGGCCAATACCATCCCTACAGTGAAGTGTGGTGGTGGCAACATCATGCTGTGGGGATGTTTTTCAGTGGCAGGGACTGGGAGACTAGTCAGGATAAAGGGAAAGATGACTGCAGCAATGTACAGAGACATCCTGGATGAAAACCTGCTCCAGAGCACTCTTGACCTCAGACTGGGGCGACGGTTCATCTTTCAGCAGGACAACGACCCTAAGCACACAGCCAAGATATCAAAGGAGTGGCTTCAGGACAACTCTGTGAATGTCCTTGAGTGGCCCGGCCAGAGCCAACACTTGAATCCGATTGAACATCTCTGGAGAGATCTTAAAATGGCTGTGCACCGACGCTTCCCATCCAACCTGATGGAGCTTGAGAGGTGCTGCAAAGAGAAATGGGCGAAACTGGCCAAGGATAGGTGTGCCAAGCTTGTGACATCCTATTCAAAAAGACTTGAGGCTGTAATTGCTGCCAAAGGTGCATCGACAAAGTATTGAGCAAAGGCTGTGAATACTTATGTACATGGGATTTCTCAAGTTTTTTTATTTTTAATAAATTTGCAAAAACCTCAAGTAAACTTTTTTCACGTTGTCATTATGGGGTGTTGTGTGTAGAATTCTGAGGAAAAAATGAATTTAATCCATTTTGGAATAAGGCGGCAACATAACAAAATGTGGAAAAAGTGATGCACTGTGAATACTTTCCAGGTGCACTGTATCTCCCACAGTGCTAGAATGTAAAATACTGATGTTACCCCTATATGTTCAAGCATGTTTTCTTTGGTATAAGTAGGGTAAATGCATAATTTAATTCACCGAGTAATATTTTCCGTTTGTTTGCGCTAATGCAATCTTTACTATCATTTTTTTGAGACTTTTGAATTTTCCTACTTTCATTATCTCTAACCTGCTCTGCATGTGCATCATGGCAACGTTTTTGAATTCTTTATGATGTTCTACTTTGTCTTTTTCCGGTCCCGGGCGAGGTTAAATCTCTTGGCACCAAATATTTTTAAGAGCTGAGAGCACAGGAAGTGTGTCTGCCAAAAGCATTCCAACAGCTGAGAGGTTAGATGACCGTGGTCTTGTTTGAAAATGGTTGTAAGTAGGGCATGACTTGCAAAAGTCACCATCTCATGGGACTTGCTTCCAAAGATTGTAAGTATGCTGTGACTTGACCGTCTTGCATGACGTGAAAGTGTCTCTCTGTCTCTCTTCAAAAGATCTCATCTTGTCGCAGGAAAAAAGTCTCGTCTCATCCCAAGATGTATTGTTAGAGAGAGAGATACAGTAAAATGTACGGGTACTCACCAATAATGAATGATATTGATAGAAGATGATGATGATGATGGTGAATTAGCTGTGCAGTACAATGAAGGTATGTAATAAAGATAATGACTGCACAGCAAAGCAGAGGATTTACAGCTCCTTGGGTGGCGCCTCTTCTTCTTCTTGGTGGGGTTTTGTGCTGGCTTTTCTTGATAGGTTTGAGGAACATTGTGATGAGAAGTTGCTGTCGTTGTTTCTTCATGGTGGCGAGGAGGGCTTTATATGTCTGAATGGCAACATCGATGCCATTGTTAACTTTGAGAGCCCGAAACATATAGGGATCCCATACTTGGGTTCATTGCCAGAAGCCTTAGGAGGTGCAGGGCGTTTGGGCGACATCTTAGGGCTTTAAAAAGAACAAAACGAAAAACACGAGAACACTCTGCGAAACCTTTGAGATAGCTACATGCGGTAAACTGTTATGATAGGGGAATGCTCGGCTGCATTGGCCAGAGATGCATCACAGGGCAGCAGCCAATCAGCAGCAAGGAGAAATGAATAACTCTTTCGGATTGGCTACTTTCAAACCTTCCGCCTCTGAGTACAGGGGTACAGTATTTAACCATCCCAAGCCGCATTTTCCTCTACGGTTGCTTTGTGTTCTCTCTACAGTACTAAAAAATGTATACATTATATTTTATGTGGAAATTTAGCTGAATTTATATTAATATGTATGTTACAAAATTAGTAAATGATATTGTTCTTAGTAATTTAACATTAACACGCATGAAAAATTATATATTGCCACGAAAAAAGCCATAAAAAAACTGCGGAGAATATTTAGTTTCCGTGAACAATTATTCATTAGCTTCTAAGGAAAAATCTGTGAATGACTGAGGCTGTGAACAACTTCGTGGGGGTCGACTGTATTGCCAAAAGTATTGGGACACCCGTCCAAATCATTGAACTCAGGTGTTCCAATCACTTCCATGGCCACAGATGTATAACATCAAGCCCCTCGGCATGCAGATGGCTTCTACAAACATTTGTGACGGAGTGGGTCGCTCTCAGGAGCTCAGTAAGTTCAAGTGTGGTACTGTGATGGGATGTCACCTGCACAATAAGTCAATTTGTGAAATTTCCTCGCTACTAAATATTCCATGGTCAGCAGTTAGTGATATTGTATCAAAGTGGAAGCAATTCGGAACAACAGCAACTCTGCCACTAAGTGGTAGGCCACATCAAATCACAGAATGGAGACGGCGCATGCTGAGGTGTGCAGAAGTCACCAACTTTCTGCAGAGGCAATAGCTACAGACCTCCAAAAGCTCAAGAACAGTGCAGCGTAGAGAGCTTCTTGGAATGGGTCTCCATGGCCGAGCAGCTGCATCCAAGCCTTACCTCTCGAAGTGCAATTCAAAGCGTTGGATACAGTGGTGTGAAGTCCACCATGCGCCACTGGACTCTAGAGCAGTGCAGACATGTCCTCTTGCGCGATGAATCACGCAATCCGATGGACAAGTCTGGGTTTGGTGGTACTCGCTTGACTGCACTGTGCCAAGTGTAAAGTTTGGTGGAGCGGGGATTATGGTGTGGGGTTGGGCTTGGCCCCTTAGTTCCAGTGAAAGGAACTCTCAATGCTTTAGTATACTAAGCCAGTTTGGACAATTTCATGGTCCCAACTTTGTGGGAACAGTTAGGGGATGGCAACACGACCGGGCACACACCAGCACACAAAGCGAGATCTTTGAAGAAATGGAGGAGCAAGTTTGGTGTGGCTGCACAGAGTCCTGACCTCAACCCAACAGAACACCTGTGGGATGAATTAGAGCGGAGACTGCGAGCGAGCCAGGCCTCCTTGTCCAACATCAGTCCATGACCTCACAAATGCTCTCCTGGTCCAGAATTCCCATCAACACACTCCTACACCTTATGGAAAGCCTTTGTAGAAGACCTGCAAAGGGTGGGCCAACTCCATATTAAAGCCTATGTATTACCAATGGGATGTCATTGAAGTTCATGTGGGTGTAAAGGCAGGCGTCCCAATACTTTTGCCAATAGAGTGTAGCACAAAAGATTCTGATGCCATGTGGTGGAAGGTTTTATGGCCGGAAGAGGACCAAGACTGAACTTTTGGGGCTGAACTCCAGGTGCTATGGTGGGCAAATAATAAACACAACACAACACCAAACCTACTGTGAAGCAAGCTGGTGACCACCTGATTGGGTGGGCGTGTTTCTCTGCAGTGGTGATTCAGCTATTGGTCAGGTCAGGATGGATGGGGACAATGGATTCTGCCGACTACACCCAGAGTCTTGTAGACGGCCAGAAGTTTTTCTCAAGACCACTGAAACTGGGCAGAAGGTTCAACGTCCAGTGTGACAATGACCTGAAACACACTGGCAAAAGAAAATCTGACAAACGAGGAGACCATTCAGTCCTTTTGTTGATCGTCTGTTTATCTAATAGCTATGAAGTCCCAATAGGACAGGATAGGATAGGAAGATCAATGTCCTTGAGTGGCCAAGTCAAATCTGAGGATGAACTTGAAGAGAGCAGCCCATTGTTACTGACCATAAAACTTTAGCAATTGTGCAAAGGAGAAGGGCAGATGTTCAATACACTTGAAGACAAAACCAAAAAAGACTGATGGCTGTCATTAAAGCAGAAGGTGGCTCTGCAAAGTACAGTGCCCTCCATAATGTTTGGGGACAAAGACTTGTTTTTTTTTCCCAGATTCTAACCTCTGAAAGACAATTTGAAATTACAAATCAGATGACTCGACGATTAGAGTGCACATTGCAGACTTTCATTAATGGGGATTTGCAGACACGTCGGTCACACAACACTTTTTCTACATGGTCCCCCCCATTTCAGGTCACCTTAATGTATGGCACACAGCAAATGGAGGTCTGTTAAAGCCGTTGTCTTATTTAGGACTTTGTTGCCTGTCACTCACATGCAATGACTGCTTGAAGTCTGCCATTCACAGACATCAGCAGGTGCTGAGGAACTTCTCTGGTGTTGCTCTGCTAAGCCTCTCGGGCAGCCATCTTCAGCACCTGCTTGTTCCCTTAAGTTTTCTCTTCAGCGTATGGAAGGCCTGCTCAGTTCGATTTAAACCAAGTGACTGGTTTGGTTATTCAAGAGTTTTCCATTTTTTTTTAGCTTTGATAGACCTCCTGTGTTGCCTCAGCAGTGTGTTTGGATCAATTACCTTGTAGGATGAAGTGCCATCCACTGAGTTTGGAGGCCTCTGCAAGAACTTGAGCAGATCAGATGTTTCTCCACACCTCAGAATTCATTGTATCATCGCCATCAGCAGTTCCATCATCCATGAAGTAAAGTAAGTCAGGACCTGTGGCAGCTGGTGAGGTTCATGGCTGGTGACTCCTTCAGAGTCAGATTTACAAATTTATGAACCGAAAAGAGTAGCTTATTCACTATTCAGTTGGCAGCCTACACATTGACTACTGGTTATGTTTCATATCTCATCAGCATTCTTTACACCAGGGGTCTCCAGCACGTCACTCACAAGCTACTGGTAGCTTGTATCCCCTTTCCAGGTAGCTCGCCAAAGGGTTAATGAATCCTAAATAAATTTGGAAACTTGATTAGTCAAATTAGGGGTGGGTGATCTTTCCAAAAAATGATATCATGATCCACAATCTGAATTGCAATCTATCTTTTCAATGTGTCATACACTTGATAGAATATCCGGACTCAAACTCATCAAGACCTAAGTAACACTTTATTTTAAATATCAAACAAAGTGGAATTCAATTGTTCTCTCGTTCGCTAGCTAAGCGGAGTTAAGGAACACGAAGCTGGCAAGTGAGTGAGGAAGGCCCCTCCCCACCTGCCCTCGGCCCGCTGCATGTCTCTCGGATTCACACAAATAAATCGGTACCTCAAGCGAACTCTGATATACAGCAATCCCTCGCTATATCGCGCTTCGCCTTTCACGGCTTCACTCCATCGCGGATTTTATCTGTAAGCATATTTAAATATATATCGCGGATTTTTTGCTGGTTCGCGGATTTCTGCGGACAATGGGTCTTTTAATTTCTGGTACATGCTTCCTCAGTTGGTTTGCCCAGTTGATTTCATACAAGGGACGCTATTGGCAGATGGCTGAGAAGCTACCCGGCTTACTTTTCTCTCTCTCTTGCGCACTTTCTCTGATCCTGACGTAGGGGGATTGAGCAGGGGGGCTGTTCGCACACCTAGACGATACGGACGCTCGTCTAAAAATGCTGAAAGATTATCTTCACGTTGCTATCTTTTGTGCAGCGCTTCCTGAAATGACATGCTGCAGGTGCTTCGCATACTTAAAAGCTCGAAGGGCACGTATTGATTTTTGATTGACTCTGTCTGTCTCTCCCTGCTCCTGACGGAGGGGGTGTGAGCTGCCGCCTTCAACTGCTTTGTGCCGCGGTGCTTCGCAAAGCCAAACAGCCCTATTGATTTGTTTGCTTTTCTCTATCACTGTGACAGTCTCTGCTCCTGACTCGCACTCCTTTGAAGAGGAAGATATGTTTGCATTCTTTTAATTGTGAGACGGAACTGTGATCTCTGTCTTGTCACGGAGCACAGTTTAAACTTTTGAAAAAGAGACAAATGTTTGTTTGCAGTGTTTGAATAACGTTCCTGTCTCTCTACAACTTCCTGTGTTTCTGCGCAAATCTGTGACCCAAGCATGACAATATAAAAATAACCATATAAACATATGGTTTCTACTTCGTGGATTTTCTTATTTTGCGGGTGGGTTTGGAACGCAACCCCCGCGATGGAGGAGGGATTACTGTATAGCGAAATGAGAAAAGTCGCAAAATCAACCGGAATGTTCAAGCAAATTATAGAAAAAAATTATCTAAATCTGTTAAGCAGTTCTCTCATGAAAAGCGGACAGACATACAGACAGAGAGACATTGGATTTTATATATTATATACTAGCCATGTGCGCCCAACTACGTTGCGCGTGTTAAAGTTGTCTGTGAAGGGCTCCCTGTTTAAACGCGGCTGCCAGTCGTGAACTGGGCCCTTCCTCGCACAGCATTATGATTTTTTATAAGGGAAACAAAATTACAAAACAAAACCCTTGGACATTGATTTGATAGGAACGGCCTACTCGGAATCACTGTCCGAATAGTAATTATGTGGTGGTGGAGGTGCATTTCTGCTTCTCTCCGTTCACAGTCCGTCTCATTTTCACGACGCTGTCGTTTCCTCTCACGATCTCTTCTCTACCTTTCTCCAATCTCGCAGGTTGCTTTGTGGCAATCCAAAGAGTAAGGCAATATACACGGAGCAACGGTTAGAAAAGGGGGACACATAGGTATCCAGGCTCTTTAAAGCATAAATAGGGATCACTTCACTGACATGTGAGCAAGCCAGGGTACAACTGTGAGATGCGCAGCACTCGCCGGCTACAACGTAACAATAATAATTTCTGGAACGTGCTGTTACGTTGTCATTTATTTTACCCACTGTCTTTCTTTCATTCATATGTTACGTAGGCACGTACCTTTTATCTTCAGCAATCTCATTCTCTAACCAGGCCTCAGGAGCTAACCAGTGTAACACTGTCCACCACCCCTTTCATTATTCCGGCACATCGTTGACATCCGTGAGTAACAACAACGTACTAAACTGGAAGGTGGTCTACGCATGCATGGAATTCGCGGACAAACAAAGATCAAGATCCAAATGAAGATTATATATAAAGATTAGTTAATTTAAAGCACAACAATTTGTTTAGTTTGAATGTCTGTGTTTTGAGGTGTGACTGGAGTACTACAGTCTTCAGTAGTATAAGCCTGGAGGAGATTCTTAATGCAATGCCTATGTTTTAGCTGTCTCTCTACTGCCATCTAGTGCTTCTTCTTCTAATTCATTCGCGGACAAACAAAGATCAAGATCCAAATGAAGATTATATATAGAGACTAGCCATGTGCGCCCAACTACGTTGCGCGTGTTAAAGTTGTCTGTGAAGGGCTCCCTGTTTAAACGCGGCTGTCAGTCGTGAACTGGGCCCTTCGTCGCACAGCATTATGAATTTTTATAAGGGAAATAAAATTAGAAAACCAAACGCTTGGACATTGATTCAATAGGAACGGCCTACTCAGAATCACTGTCCGAATAGTAATTATGTGGTGGTGGAGGATCATTTCTGCTTCTCTCCGTTCACAGTCCGTCTCGTTTTCATGATGCTGTCGTTTCCTCTCACAATCTCTTCTCAACCTTTCTTCAATCTCGCAGGTTGCTTTGTGGCAATCCAAAGAGTAAGGAAGAACCAATGCTTCTTTCTTGAACTCCAAACGCCGACTGATAGAAAAATCACAGAAATGTGTCCGACTTATATGTTCTATTTAATAAAGCCGCGCGTAAATAAAGGCGAGCTTCAAAACGGCGACCTCGATTGAGCGCGGCGAATAAATGCGTTCGTAGATAATTTAGTTCAAATGGCTCTGGAATATGTGAAGAGCAACAAAGGTGCAGATCTACTCGTAGTCGAAAGCTACACATTCAGAAAGGAGAAAACTATCAACGGGAAACACATCTGGAAATGCACTGAATATAGGATTGGAAAATGTTTGTCTCGCTTAGAAGTTCATGCATTAATTAATTGGATGTTTTGATATTCTTGCTTTCGCCTTTTTATATATACGTTCAATAATTGCCTTTGTGTAATAAATTTTCTGTAATAATTTTGTGCGTTTCCCTTTATTCGATGCGCCCAATTGAGGTCGCCCTTTTGAAGCTCGCCTTTTTGTGCGCGCCCTTATTGAAGGATACCGTGTCGGTTGAACATGAATTCGCGGACAAACAAAGATCAAGATCCAAATGAAGATTATATATAGAGATTAGTTAATTTAAAGCACAACAATTTGTTTAGTTTGAATGTCTGTGTTTTGAGGTGTGACTGGAGTAGTACAGTCTTCAGTACTATAAGCCTGGAGGAGATTCTTAATGCAATGCCAATGTTTTAGCTGTCTCTCTACTGCCATCTAGTGCTTCTTCTTCTAATTCATTCGCGGACAAACAAAGATCAAGATCCAAATGAAGATTATATATAGAGATTAACTGCACATTATTTTGAAGGTTTACTAAAGTCTCCACAGCATTCTCGGCATGTCTGGAGCTTAATAGAGCCAGATAACTATAAGAATCTTCACCAAGCAGCTCTGAAAATGTCTGCTTTGTTTGGGTCTCCATACCTCTGTGAGTCTGACATGAATGTCATGAAGTCAAAGTTCAGAAGACTGACAGACGAACATTTAATAATAATAATTCTTTGCATTGTTATAGCGCTTTTCTCACTACTCATAGCGCTCGGCAATTGCAGGTTAAGGGTCTTGCTCAAGGGCCCAACAGAGCAGAGTCTCTTTTGGCGTTTATGGGATTCGAACTGGCAATCTTCCGATTGCTAGTGCAGATCCCTAGCCTCAGAGCCACCACTCTGCCTGCAATAATAATAATAATTAATAATAATATTTACATGACTCCATAAGAGTGAACCTCAGTGGCTCCACTCCACCATACACCTCAGTGCCAGTCGTCTGACTAACTGAACAACACAACACACGTGCAACTGGACCTGTGAATAAAGTGACACAGTGACATGTGACAAAATGACAAATGAAGAAGTCATATCTGTGGATTGGAATTGCATTGTTTTGTTTTGACAGCATTCATGTTTTAATTCAACAGTGTGAGATACACTAGACAATGCATACAGACATACAAAATGCACTTGCAGGTGAACTGTGATGTTTTAATGCAAAATGTGAGTTGTGGACACCAACATTTTGTAAATGTTCAGGCAAAACAAGCTTATTCAGTTTGTTTGGGTTGAAATAAGCGATGAGAATAAATGTTAGAAAACAGGAGTAGCTCTCGGCCATTTTCGTTTTGTAAAAGTAGGTCTCGGCGGGTGGGAGAAATGGTTGGAGACCCCTGCTCTACACACACATCGGTAAGGTGCATATTTGGCTAAGAAAGAACGTTACATTTATAGCGGCGAGAGAGAGCGCATTTGCTCCTCACCCTCCATGTGTTCTTAATTTGCTGTTGCAATTCCACAGGTCCTACTCATTTAATACAAAAGAAAGTATAGAGTGGTGTACAAAAAAAACGAATTTCAATTTTCAGCTTCATCGAAATATTTTGTTGTTTTTATAAGCTTTTAATTGTGATGCTTTAATAAATTTTAATACAGACTGTTCAACAAAAGGGTAACAAGAAAGAATATTTTATTTAAGGTCAAAATTTAGTTTTTGAACATTGGATTGTTTTTTTTCTTCGTCAGATCCCATTTTTTATAAAATTGAAAACCATTTATGGTCTTACCTTTATTTATAAATGACGTCCATGCGCCCGTCATTCTCCATGGAAATCTCCGTCGCTTTCTTGTAAAAGTCCTCCTTATTTTCCTTTAGTTTTAAAAATCTTAGTCTTCCATTTTGGCATCCAGTCAGAACAAAAAATAAACGGACCGCCGCAGTGCAGTTGACTTTCCGATCTCGCTAACATATTGTCGCCTCTGCGTAGAAGAACAGCAGCAATGGGCACCTGTTGGGCTCACATGCGCCCCCTGCAGACCGGCACGGTACTGTCCGCCTCACTTTGTGCCTTTTCACTGCGGTTTTATGTCCGATCAGCAAGACTAAATATGTCACACGGGCGCTCCGGTTTCCTCCCACAGTCCAAAGACATGCAGGTTAGGTGGATTGGCGATTCTAAATTGGCCCTAGTGTGTGCTTGGTGTGTTTGTGTGTGTCCTGCGGTGGGTTGGCACCCTGCCCGGGATTGGTTCCTGCCTTGTGCCCTGTGTTGGCTGGGATTGGCTCCAGCAGACCCCCGTGACCCTGTGTTCGGATTCAGCGGATTGGAAAATGGATGGATGGATGGACATTTATTAGATATTAGCCAGACTGTGGAAAGGCAGGGTGCATAATAAACGGCTGCCCTGCTGTGTGCTGCCAAGAGTTGATTCTACAGTAAAATAAAAAGAGTAATAAAAATAATCACCCTGAAAGCGGACAGTAGAGTTCACGCGGTATATGTGTGCCAAATTTCAGGTCAATAGGTGAAACGGTTTGCGAGCTTCAGGTGATTTAAAATCCTGGACAGACAAACTAACAGCCACGGTAGAGTATTATAGAAGAAGATAAGTCATTTGGGTGTCAAACCCCGGTCCTGGAGGGCCACAGTGGCTGCAGGTTTTCATTCTAACCGTCTTCTTAATAAGTGACCAGTATTCACTGCTATTTAATTTCTTTTCATTTCATTTTAATAGCCTTGTTTTAATGGATTCAGTCCTCCTTTTCTTCATTAAATGGCAGCCAAACAGAAATTAGACGTGAAACAAGCTGACAGCTAAATTCGAGTTTCAAACTCCAACCAGTTTCTTAATGAGAAGCCCACTTTTGTTGTTAATTAAACCAGTTATTTAATTCCATGGCTTGTTCCTGCTCTCATTCTGCAAACATATTAGTGGCATAGAGAGAGACAGCAACAGGCAGGCGCCAATCGCAGGCATCAACCCCGTGTGTGAGGGAGAGCGCAGCCCAAGGGGAGGTGAGGCTTGTCGCTGCCACACTTCGTGTTTCTCCCCTGTATTTGAACAGGAAATGCACCAGTTTAGCAATTGTGACTATAAAAATGATTATAATTATTAAAATCATACAGAAAACAAACTTCTAGCACAGACCAGTGGTCAAATTTATTTTATATTATCATTATAGGTTTTTTTTTACTTTTCATGATGACCTGACCGCACGTCCCTGGTGGCAGTCTTACATGCCCAAGCCATAACACCCCCAGCGCCGCCATGTTGAACTGCTGAGGTGGTCTGCTTTGCAGTTCCATTGTGGTCTCCACACTTTGTTCACTCTGATCAGGTTCATCTTTGCCTCGTCTGTCCACAAGGCCTTTTCCCAGAATTCCACTCTCTTCTTTCACAAACTGTAAGCTGGCCACCTTGACTGTGTGTGGTCTTCATCTTGCATTGTGGCCTCCTCTGTGTTTCTGTTCATGAAGTCTTCTGCTGCTAGTCGTCTCTGACACACAGTCATCAGCCCCCTGAAGACAGTCTGGTCCATTGGACAGGTGTTTGGGGGATTTTTCTTGACCATAGTGAGGATTCTTCTGTCCTCGGCAGTGGAGGTCTTCCTTGGCCCACCAGTCCCTTTGTGATTATTGGGCTCCCCCAGTGTGTTCTTTCTTCTTCATGATATTCCAGACAGTTGATTTTGGTCATCCTAAGGTCTTACTGATGTCTCAAATGGTTTTATTCTTGCTTGTCAGCCTCATAATGGCTTGTTTGACTTTCATTAGCACAGCTCTCGTCTTCACCCTGAACGATGGCAACTCCAGACTCCAAAGGGCAGAAGCGAGCCGAGGTATCTTATGAAGCCATGAAACCCACCTGAGGGGGTCACAAACACCTGGGACATCAATTTCCCCAAACATGGTGCCCTGAAATGCGGGGCCATGAAGAAAATGTCTTATGTGACGAAAATGTCTGCAAATCCCCTTCAATGAAAGTCTGCAATGTGCTCTTTAGTCACCAAGTCTGAATCGTTTTAATTTGTAATTTTCAACTGTGGAGCAGAGGGGGAAATCAAGAAAAAAATAGATCTTTGGCCAAACATTATGCCAAAACAAAAAACCAGAGATGTGATCCTGAGGGACAGCAAACTGGAGCGGATAACAAAGATCCATGAGGTGACGCAGATTTCAAGGCTCAAAACACACAAATTTGCTCGTGCCTTGAAATTCTGTCCATAAAAGTTACAAACAGGACTGGTGACAAAATGGCAGCTCTGGCAAAGTTTCAAGTTAAGCATTTGAAAGGCAAGGCCACCTAACACTAACAAAGTGGTTGGAGGGTCCCATCAAACATCTGACGTAGTAGATAAAGGCTGAAATTGAGCTGTCCCTTATTGTGACAAGGCCACTTGTGTCCTTGGCTATACTTAACATTTTTTTGGATATTGACCAGCTGTTAGATAATGCAGACTAGTGAAGCATCTTTGGGTGGTCTCAATAGTATTTCTCAACTTTTCTGGTGCCGTAACCCACCTTTTCCCATGTAAGTGTCTTTGCGACCCATCAAGGGGATGAACCATGTGTGAACATCAGAGAAAGGCCCTCCTTGGGGAATTGAGGTCAGTTGTCTGAGCTGTTAACTGAGAGGGCTTGTCAGCAGAGTGAGCGTTTGGGGGGGAGAGAGAGACTGATCATCACTGTGGCAACCCACTCACGATCCACCGTCACCCCCTACCATGATAAACAATAGCAACTCACAGCCCACGACTCAAAACTGACTTGTAACCCCCTGGTTCAGAAACACTGATCTAAACTATAGAATTCAGTTAGCGTCCCCCCTAAATCAGTCATAGAATTATGGACTGCAATAGTTGCTCACAGGCAATGCCCAGGACCAGCAACAAGCCAATGAGGTCAAAATAGGTGAGAGCTGCCCCCATGCCACCCCATCCTAACCAAACCATGATAGCACCTATGGCAGTGTTTCCCAGACTCGGTCCAGTGGCTCCCCTGTGGCTGCAGGTTTTTGTTCCAATCAGATTCCTAATCGGTGACAACACCTGATCACACTGATCTCATTTAATTAGCTGGGATTACTTTTCTTTTATTTGACATTCAGAAAAGCACAGTAGCGTTTTTACATTTATAAGACATTTAGAAATATTTCTGCTTTTGCTCTAGATTTAAATGCTTAACTCTCTTTTGTTGATTTCATTCTATTTTGCCCTTTCTCTGTGTAGTTTTTCCCCTTTGTTGTGTCTTATTAATGACAATTAAAAACGAGCAGAGCAGACACGCTGACAAACAACACGGAATAATAATAATAATCAAAAGCTCTAAGTACTTTAGCATCAGACCCACTAATTAGTAAGTAATGGATTAATTCAACAATTAGAACACCTAGAAAAGTAGAATGAAAATCAAAATGAAAATATTGTTAAAAAGAAAAAAATACCTTATTCCTATATAACTGCTTGATACATTTTAATACTGTATATATATATATATATATATATTTATATATATATATATATATATATATATCCATCCATCCATTTTCCAACCCGCTGAATCCGAACACAGGGTCACGGGGGTCTGCTGGAGCCAATCCCAGCCAACACAGGGCACAAGGCAGGGAACCAATCCCGGGCAGGGTGCCAACCCACCGCAGGACACACACAAACACACCACACACCAAGCACACACTAGGGCCAATGTAGAATCGCCAATCCATCTAACCTGCATGTCTTTGGACTGTGGGAGGAAACCGGAGCGCCCGGATGAAACCCACACAGACATGGGGAGAACATGCAAACTCCACGCAGGGAGGACCCGGGAAGCGAACCCGGGTCCCCAGGTCTCCCAACTGCGAGGCAGCAGCGCTACCCACTGCGCCACCGTGCCGCCTATATATATATATATATATATATATATATATATTTACAAAACTTAGTTTTCTATTTTCTATATTGCTCTCAAAACACAGATCTTGGGAAATAACACATCACTTAATTAGCTCAGGAGTCCAATTAAAAACAGAAGCTGGTTAGAACAAAAACCTGCAGCCACAGTGGGCCCCCAGGACCGAGGTTGGGAAACACAAGCCTGTGGACACACACACTCTCACACTTTTCTCTATTCTCCTCACCTTTGGATGTACTTCATTGTACCCTCAGTACCCCCTTTACCATTTGCTTTTATTTTTACCTCCTGTTTGGGAGCAGGGGCTGTGCCCTAAAACAGAACCCCCTCATTTGATTGACAGGTCAAAGAAAGCACCACAAAATGTTCATTCCATGGAAGTTTTTGAAATTCTCCTTCCAAAATGCAGATCACAAAGATGGCAAAAGTCACAGGTCTTTACAAATCCAAAGAAATGGTCACGTTTACCCTTAGTCTGCCTTGGCCGGTGGCTTGAAAATTTCACGGTGTTTTTTTTTTTTGTCAAAAGTTTAACCACTAGAGGGCGCTCGAGTATCGTTAAATGGCAAAATACATCGTGAAACAAGCAACTTGCATTGCAAGAAATACATGGAGCTGGACATGAAGCGGGCCACACTGTGGCGCTGTGGTTAGAGCAGTATAGATAGATAGATAGATAGATAGATAGATAGATAGATAGATAGATAGATAGATAATGAAAGGCACCACTATATGATATCCACAATATACCTCTATAGATATCTCTTTATCTCTCTATGTATTTATCATATAGTGTCTTTCAATTCTATCTCTCTGTATTATATAGCGCCTTTCAGTTCTGTCTATCTATATAGTGTCTTACACATCTATCTAGTATATAGTACCTTTCACATCTATTTGTCTCTGCATTATATAGTGCCTTTCAGATCTATCTATTATATAGTGTCTTACACATCAATCTAGTATATAGTGACTTTCACTTCTATCTATCTCTGTATTATATAGCACCTTTCAGTTCTATCTATTTTATAGTGTCTTACACATCTATCTATCTCTGTATTATATAGCACCTTTCAGTTCTATCTATCTATTATATAGTGTCTTACACATCTATCTATCTCTGTATTATATAGCACCTTTCAGTTCTATCTATCTATTATATAGTGTCTTACACATCAATCTAGTATATAGTGACTTTCACTTTTATCTATCTCTGTATTATATAGCACCTTTCAGTTCTATCTATCTATCTATCTATCTATCTATCTATCTATCTATCTATCTATCTATCTATCTATCTATCTATCTATCTATCTATCTATCTATCTATCTAGAGTTTCTGTAAAAAGCCAAATTTCCCCCTGGAAATAAATAAAGGTACGTATGAGCAGATGCTAACAAATTTATGGAGCACCAGAGGGTCCTTGATTTTCGAAGGTCCCACGTGGTAAATTCACGTTTTCTTGTCATCTTAGTATATTGCCAGGTCGCCTATGAAGTGCTGAGTAAAGGGTCTGAGTACCTGAGTCAATGTGAGACTTCAGTTTTTTGTTTTATTTAAAAATGTTTAATTTTGTCCAAATGTTAAGTACTTGTTCAAACCCACAGAACCATCCCCACAATGAAATGGATCTTTGTCAAGTGATGGTGTTACCAAGAACGTGCACACAACCCAGTAACGTGCCATTACAGAAACACTATTTTAAGACAGTACTTGTGATTTAATTTTAAACACTGAAAAGGACGGACCTACAATCCTAAAACTTTATTTCCATTTTATTACCTGTTATATTTTTTAAATTGTAGAACGGCTCATAAACTTTTTATTAAAACCAATATCATGTTGAAGCCCCCATTAGGCAGGCAGTGCGGCTCAATGGTTAAGGCTTTGGACTTCACGCCATTAAGTTCTGGGTTCAGATTCCATCACTGACATTGTGTGAGCCTGAGCAACTCACCTGTGCTCCAACTGGAAAAACAAGAAATATAACCAATTTTATCTCAAATGTTGCATGTCGCTTTGGATAAAATCGTCTGCCAAATAAA